>NW_019942807.1:104927-161025 GCF_002910315.2 Salvelinus sp. IW2-2015 | reverse complement strand
CAGTAAGGCCATTCTACTGCCAATGTTTGCTACGGAGATTGCATGGCCCTGTGCTCGATTGTAATGCACCCTTCAGCAACGAGTGTGACTGAAATAGTCGAATCAACTAATGTGAAGAGGTGTTCACATACTTTAGTATATATAGTGTATTAATATATATATTTTAATTATATATAAAGGAAGAGAAGCTTAGGCCAGCCCTAAAGAGACAGAGCCATGCTTCCCGACATCGACATGCATTTTCTTTGTACAGTGCTTTCAGAAATTATTTTTCTCACCCATCTTCACACAATACCCCATAATGACATAGTGAAAAAAAATAATCTAGAAATGTTGCAAATGTATTGAAAATTAAATACAGAAATATCTAATTTACATAAGTACTCACACCCCTGAGTCAATACTTTGTAGAAGCACCTGCCGGCAGCGATTACAGCTGTGAGTCTTTCTGGGTCGCTAAGAGCTTTCCACACCTGGATTGTGTAACATTTGCCCATTATTATTTTCAAAATGCTTCAAGCTCTGTCCAATTGGTTGTTGATCATTGCTAGACAACCATTTTCAGGGTCTTGCCATAGATTTTCAAAACTCGCTGTTTGTTACCTATACATGGTCACTCTACCTACATGTACAAATTACCTTGACTAACCTGTACCCCCGTACATTGACTCCGTACCGGTACCCCCTCTATATATCCTGCACATTGACTCTGTACCGGTACCCCCTGTATATAGCCTCCACATTGCCTCCGTACTGGTACCCCCTGTATATAGCCCGCACATTGACTCCGTACCGGTACCCCCTGTATATAGCCTCCTCATTGACTCTGTACCGGTACCCCTGTATATAGCCTCCTCATTGACTCTGTACCGGTACCCCCTGTATATAGCCTCCTCATTGACTCTGTACCGGTACCCCCTGTATATAGCCTCCACATTGACTCTGTACCGGTACCCCCTGTATATAGCCTCCACATTGCCTCCGTACCGGTACCCCTGTATATAGCCTCCTCATTGACTCAGTACCGGTACCCCCTGTATATAGCCTCCTCATTGACTCTGTACCGGTACCCCTGTATATAGCCTCCTCATTGACTCTGTACCGGTACCCCCTGTTATATAGCCTCGCTATTGTTATTTTATGGTATATATATTTTTTTTTTGAGTGTATTTAGTAAATATTTTCTTAGCTATTATTTTTCTTAAAACTGCATTGTGTTGGTTAAGGGCTTGTAAGTAAGCATTTCACGGTAAGGTCTAAACCTGTTGTATTCAGCGATGTGACAAATAAAAATTAGATTTGATATACAGCTATACAGATAGGCGTACAGGAGGAGGCTAATTCGTAAATTTTGGATCAGAATTTATTTATAAAGAGAAGTGTTTATTTGTTAATTAAAGGAGTAACTCTGTTAGGCCAAAAACATTTTCTGCCTTCATAGGCCTACAGTAGCTAAACCTAATAATAGCCATAGTAAACCGTATAATAGACAAATAGTAAGTCATTGTTTATAGGGAAAATACAAACAGGTTATCATGTTGCGTCATTAAACGAAGTTTTGCATCTCACCCTCATCTCTCGTTTTCCCTTTTCATGGTTTGAGTGAGAGTAGCCCTGAGACTACCGGTACGCTGTATTATATTGCGGCAGACAAAACAATAAAGTTGGAACTTAATTTGACCAAAGAAAATGGCTGAACAGAAGGAAACAAAACAGTTGTTGCATATTTAAAGAACTGGTTTAAACCTTGAACAGACCTATATTGCAGCAATTACCAACAAAAGATGAGTGCCTACCGTAGGCCTACTCAAAAAAGGACAGCAATAGGCTAATGCTATTTATTTTACAACAGACCTAGTTTTAACCTATCTTAAACTAAATATGGACCACAAAATTAAAAAGAAAGAACTTAATTTAGCCAACAAAAATGTCTCAACAAAATGAAACAAAAATTTTTTGCATATTTAAATAACGGTTTAGATTATTAAATAGACCTACATAATAATAATAATAATAATAATGATGATGATGAAAAAATGATAACAAATATAAAAAAATAAATAAATAAGTTAGAAAATTGAAGAAGTCTATTGTGTACCTCGTGCATGGAGTCAAGAAAGCTTGGTGAGGCTGGTAGAAGCGTTGCCAGTTCTGGCTGGAGTTTTCCTCCCTCTTGACGATGGCCTTCCCCAACTCCTTGATGTAGGACATCCTGATCTCATCAAACACTGCCTGACTCTTCAGACCATCCTTTGGCACTGGCGGAGACGGGGACAACACAATACATCAACCTCTGTGTGTCTTACTCGAGACCATTCTTTGGCACAACACAATACATCAACTCTCTGTGTGTCTTACTCGAGACCATCCTTTGGCACTGCGGGGGACGGGACAACACAATACATTCAACCTCTGTGTGTCTTACTCGAGACCATCTTTGGCACTGCGGGGGACGCGGACAACACAATACATCAACCTCTGTGTGTCTTACTCGAGACCATTCTTTGGCACTGCGGGGGACGGGACAACACAATACATCAACCTCTGTGTGTCTTACTCGAGACCATCTTTTGGCACTGTAGGGGACGGGACAACATAATACATCAACCTCTGTGTGTCTTACTCGAGACCAATTCCTCTTGCCACAAACCCAATAGTCCGGATCAAAGAATGGTCTCGAGTAAGACACACAGAGGTTGATGTATTGTGTTGTCCCGTCCTCCGCAGTGCCAAAGGATGGTCTGAAGAGTCAGGCAGTGTTTGATGAGATCAGGATGTCCTACATCAAGGAGTTGGGGAAGGCCATCGTCAAGAGGGAGGAAAACTCCAGCCAGAACTGGCAACGCTTCTACCAGCTCACCAAGCTTCTTGACTCCATGCACGAGGTACACAATAGACTTCTTCAATTTTCTAACTTATTTATTTATTTTTTGTATATTTGTTATCATTTTTTCATCATCATCATTATTATTATTATTATTATTATTGTAGGTCTATTTAATCATCTAAACCTGTTATTTAAATATGCAAAAAATGTTTTGTTTCATTTTGTTGAGACATTTTTGTTGGCTAAATTAAGTTCTTTCTTTTTAATTTTGTGGTCCATATTTAGTTTAAGATAGGTTAAAACTAGGTCTGTTGTAAAATAAATAGCATTAGCCTATTGCTGTCCTTTTTTGAGTAGGCCTACGGTAGGCACTCATCTTTTGTTGGTAATTGCTGCAATATAGGTCTGTTCAAGGTTTAAACCAGTTCTTTAAATATGCAACAACTGTTTTGTTTCCTTCTGTTCAGCCATTTTCTTTGGTCAAATTAAGTTCCAACTTTATTGTTTTGTCTGCCGCAATATAATACAGCTACCGGTAGTCTCAGGGCTACTCTCACTCAAACCATGAAAAGGGAAAACGAGAGGATGAGGGTGAGATGCAAAACTTCGTTTAATGACGCAACATGATAACCTGTTTGTATTTTCCCTATAAACAATGACTTACTATTTGTCTATTATACGGTTTACTATGGCTATTATTAGGTTTAGCTACTGTAGGCCTATGAAGGCAGAAAATGTTTTTGGCCTAACAGAGTTACTCCTTTAATTTAACAATATAACACTTCTCTTTATAAATAAATTCTGATCCAAAATTTACGAATTAGCCTCCTCCTGTACGCCTATCTGTATAGCTGTATATCAAATCTAATTTTTATTTGTCACATGCGCTGAATACAACAGGTTTAGACCTTACCGTGAAATGCTTACTTACAAGCCCTTAACCAACAATGCAGTTTTAAGAAAAATAATAGCTAAGAAAATATTTACTAAATACACTCAAAAAAAAAATATATATACCATAAAATAACAATAGCGAGGCTATATACAGGGGGTACCGGTACAGAGTCAATGAGGAGGCTATATACAGGGGGTACCGGTACAGAGTCAATGAGGAGGGCTAATATACAGGGGTACCGGTACGGAGGCAATGTGGAGGCTATATACAGGGGGTACCGGTACAGAGTCAATGTGGAGGCTATATACAGGGGGTACCGCGTTACAGAGTCCAATGAGAGGCTATATACAGGGGGTACCGGTACAGAGTCAATGAGGAGGCTATATACAGGGGGTACCGGTACGGAGTCAATGTGCGGGCTATATACAGGGGGTACCAGTACGGAGGCAATGTGGAGGCTATATACAGGGGGTACCGGTACAGAGTCAATGTGCAGGATATATAGAGGGGGTACCGGTACGGAGTCAATGTACGGGGGTACAGGTTAGTCAAGGTAATTTGTACATGTAGGTAGAGTGACCATGTATAGGTAACAAACAGCGAGTTTTGAAAATCTATGGCAAGACCCTGAAAATGGTTGTCTAGCAATGATCAACAACCAATTGGACAGAGCTTGAAGCATTTTGAAAATAATAATGGGCAAATGTTACACAATCCAGGTGTGGAAAGCTCTTAGCGACCCAGAAAGACTCACAGCTGTAATCGCTGCCGCAGGTGCTTCTACAAAGTATTGACTCAGGGGTGTGAGTACTTATGTAAATTAGATATTTCTGTATTTAATTTTCAATACATTTGCAAACATTTCTAGATTATTTTTTTTCACTATGTCATTATGGGGTATTGTGTGAAGATGGGTGAGAAAAATAATTTCTGAAAGCACTGTACAAAGAAATGCATGTCGATGTCGGGAAGCATGGCTCTGTCTCTTTAGGGCTGGCCTAAGCTTCTCTTCCTTTATATATAATTAAAATATATATATTAATACACTATATATACTAAAGTATGTGAACACCTCTTCACATTAGTTGATTCGACTATTTCAGTCACACTCGTTGCTGAAGGGTGCATACAATCGAGCACAGGGCCATGCAATCTCCGTAGACAAAYATTGGCAGTAGAATGGCCTTACTGAAGAGCTCAGTGACTTTCAACGTGGCACCGTCATAGGATGCCACCTTTCCAACAAGTCAGTTTGTCAAATTTCTGCCCTGCTAGAGCTKCMCCGGTCAACYGKAAGTGTTGTTATTGTGAAGTGGAAACGTCTAGGAGTAACAATGGCTCAGCCATGAAGTGGTAGGCCACACAAGCTCACAGAATGAGACCACCGAGTGTTGAAGCATCTTGCGTGTAAAAAATCTTATGTCCTTGGTTGCAACACTCACTACCGAGTTCCGAACTGTCTCTGGAAGMAACGTCAGCACAAGAACTGTTTGAATAGAACAGCTATTGTTCAGCCTGCAGTAGCAGCTAATGTGTGGTGTTCAATGTAGGCCTACATTCCATGAGACTTTGGGAAAGATCATGCAGGGCTTGACATTCACTTGTTTATCCACTTGTCCTTCAGACAAGAAGGTGACTGAATTTTTTTGTTGTTGTTGCAGTAAACCACTTTACAAAATAAAATGCATTATTATTCCCATACCATTTTTACAGAGAATCAGACAAATTATGCTACCCTCTGCCTATTGGCTACTTAACTTATTCAAGCCTGTCTCAAAAACACTGCCCCTTTAAGACATAACAAAAACAATGCTGGCTCCTGGTGGTCTGTAGCTCAATGCTGCCTCCTGGTGGTCTGTAGCTCAATGCTGCCTCCTGGTGGTCTGTAGCTCAATGCTGCCTCCTGGTGGTCTGTAGCTCAATGCTGCCTCCTGGTGGTCTGTAGCTCAATGCTGCCTCCTBGTGGTCTGTAGCTCAATGCTGCCTCCTGTTGGTCTGGAGCTCAATGCTGCCTCCTGGTGGTCTGGAGCTCAGTACATATGAGATTCATGTTTCAGTTTCTGCACACTTGGCATACAGCTGCAGTGGCTTGCGAAAGTATTCACCCCCTTGGCATTTTTCCTATTTTGTTGCCTTAACCTGGAATTAAAATKGATTTTTGGGGGGTTCGTGTCATTTGATGTACACAACATGCCTACCACTTTGAAGATGCTAAATATTTTTTATTGTGAAACAAACAAGAAATAAGACCAAAAAAAACTGAAACCTCGCATGCATAACTATTCCCCCCCCCAAAGTTAATACTTTGTAGAGCCACTTTTTGCAGCAATTACAGCTGCAAGTCTCTTGGGGTATGTCTCTATATAAGCTTGGCACATCTAGCCACTGGGATTTTTGCCCATTCAAGGCAAAACTGCTCCAGCTCCTTCAAGTTGGATGGGTTCCGCTGGTGTACAGCAATCTTTAAGTCATACCACAGAGTCTCAATTTGATTGAGGTCTGGGCTTTGACTAGGCCATTCCAAGACATTTAAATGTTTCCCCTTAAACCACTCAGTGTTTTATTAGCAGCATGCTTATGGTCATTGTCCTGCTGGAAGGTGAACCTCCGTCCCGGTGTCAAATCTCTGGAAGACTGAAACGGGTTTCCCTCAAGWATTTCCCTGTATTTAGCGCCATCCATCATTCCTTAAATTCTGACCAGTTTCCCAGTCCCTGCCAATGGAAAAAAACATCCCCACAGCATGATGCTGCCACCACCATGCTTCACTGTGGGGATGTTGTTCTCGGGGTGATGAGAGGTGTTGGGTTTGCTCCAGACATTGCATTTTCCTTGATGGCCAAAAAGCTCAATTTTAGTCTCATCTGGCCAGAGTACCTTCTTCCATATGTTTGAGGAGTCTCCCACATGCCTTTTGGCAAACACCGAACATGTTTGCTTAATTTTTTTTGCCCACTCTTCCGTGAAGCCCAGCTCCATGGAGTGTACGGCTTAAAGTGGTTCTATGGACAGATACTCCAATCTCCGCTGTGGAGCTTTGCAGCTCCTTCAGGGTTATCTTTGGTCTCTTTGTTGCCACTCTGATTAATGCCCTCGCCTGGTCCATGAGTTTTGGTGGGTGGCCCTCTCTTGGCAGGTTTGTTGTGGTGCCATATTCTTTCCATTTAAAAAAATAATGGATTTAATGGTGCTCCGTGGGATGTTCAAAGTTTCGGATATTTTTTTATAGTCCAACCCTGATCGGTACTTCTCCACAACTTTGTCCCTGACCTGTTTGGAGAGCTCCTTGGTCTTCATGGTGCCACTTGCTTGGTGGTGTTGGAGACTCTGTGGCGTTTCAGAACAGGTGTATATATACTGAGATCATGTGACAGATCATGTCACACTTAGATTGCACACAGGTGCACAATATAGATATAGGATTCATGTTTCTGTACACATGGCATACAGCTAGAAATGAGATTCATGTAGGAGTATGAGTGGGTTGTGAACAATGATATGAGAAACGGTGACAATAATTTTGCAGATGTTGGGACACGATGTGTTGTGTGTTCTCCTGTCATTATTCTAGCCATGTTTGTTTTAGTGTCTCTGTTTTGTTTACAATCTACACTAAGAACATTTCTGTGACCAACAGACAGTAAATAAACATGTCAAATGTGCTGCTTTCCCTTTAGATGGTTGGTGGGCTGCTGGACTTCTGCTTCTACACGTTCGTCAACAAGTCTCTGTCGGTGGAGTTCCCAGAGATGTTAGCAGAGATCATCAGCAACCAGTTACCAAAATTCAAAGCCGGGAGCGTCAAACCCCTCCTCTTCCACCAGAAATGACTGTGTGGTGCCACCGCCACTGGCCGTGTCCACCACCGAGACACAATGCCTTAAAATCCCCTCACCTGCCCCTGACCGAGGGAGACAGGGAAGAAGAGAGGCTGTTTTGGGAGAAATTATACAATGTACAGGGGTTTGCTGATTTGGGGATGAAACAAGCGCCATCGAGGAGGAAGGAGAGATTTGTCAAGAGGCAGAAGACGAGACGGAGAGAGCAGAGGATTTTTGTTTTGTTTAACATCAATGGTCTATGATCCAGTTAATAGAATAAATGTTTTCATAAGTTTAAGTATAATCAAGGATTGAACTTAACTAACCCTTTGTGTTTTCTCAGGTGTATGACCCGCAGAACTTAACAATATCTAGATTAAATAAGTATCTATGTACAGATTATTAAGATGTCTACGTTTCTGCTGCCACATAATATACAGTTTATTATACAGGTCATTTCTTACCTCAGCAAAGGTAACACTATAACTGTCTTGTACTGTTATTCAACAGGTTAACCCACTGTGTATTCCTCTACCTGCTGTTGTTTTTAGGTAGTTGTTGATTATCGAATCACATGACGTTTTGTTTTCTTCATAACTGTCATTTTCCAAAGCATGTTGCATTGCTTTTTTTTTTTTAATTTTAAGTCGGGCCTAACATGATGAAATTGTTTTATACAATGAAAGCATACAGTACACAGTTCACAGTTCTATCTTTGTCTACATTAAGCTACCTACTGGCTGCCAGGTTTACACACACCGTCGATCAGAAAAGGGGGGGGAAAAGTGCCTTTTTAGCTTGAAGTCTGATTTTAGCCAATCTCTCTCTTGACTGTCCGAGGATAGATATTCTTCTTTCACCATCATGGTTGACCCTCAGTGTATGTGATTGTTTTGTTTCTATTACATGCAGTTGCAGTCAGTTTTCCTTTTTAAAATGGCTGCCGTGTTAGTCTGTTGCAGCTCAGTTATGGCTCCTCAGTGTAAACAATAACAATAAGATCAGTAGATTTAAACAATACTCCCAATCTGCATACAGTATTCACCTGATCTCTTGTACACGTCTCATTTTTAAATAGTATTTTAGTACAATGACACCCCTACCATTATGAGATAATGTGAAAGTACATAGTAAAGAACATGGCTTTAACTATTGGATGTTTGTAAAAGGAAGCTATTAATTGTCACCTTTTGAACTTATTTTTGTCAGCAAAAGTACTTTTGTCCATCGATGAACTAATACCATCTTCCTGTTGCTTTTGTTTTAACTGTTGTTTTACTAGTTGTTTTTTTGCCCATTTGTCATTATTGGAATGTGCCGGAGAGAGCGATGCGTCAGCCAATCAAAAATGGAGAGTGCAGATTCCACTTTTTTTGTGTGTGTATCGACAGCCCCAAAACCAGAAGAGCTGGTTGCTATGGTTTCCACTCAGATTTGATGGGAAAATGGCTGTTCTTGAATTTAGTTCTACAGTAGTTCTTGGTCTCTTAAGSAAAATATAAATAGTAACAGTCCCAAGTCAGAGGGCCCAGTGTTGACCCTCTATATGCTGGTTTCTGTATGAACACACTGGTGTTTGAATGGATAGTAGAGTGGTGTGTGTGAATGAAACATGGGTAACTTGTCATTATTAATCCTTATAGCGCTTACATTCTGGCAACAGTGAAATATCACTGACATATCAGACAATTTGACAATTTGATGAGATGAAAACCAGCAATACACAGGGGGTTCTGGAGAACTGACACTGATGGACCCTGGTCTAGGACAACCTCCCACTGCTGCTCACACAACAACCCCTTACCCACCGAGGCATCTTGCTTACAACATCTCAGCTCTTATTGTTCCTCTCTSTGTGTGTGTGTGTGTGTGTGTGTGTGTGTGTGTGTGTGTGTGTGTGTGTGTGTGTGTGTGTGTGTGTGTGTGTGACACAAGAAGTTGTCCAGTAAAGCACTTAGTACTAACATCCTTCTCTGTCATCTGGTTTCTCACTCAAACTGTGAGCACGTCACAAATGACTCCCTGTTCCCTTTGTAGTGTGTTACTTTTGACCAGGGCAAGGCTCTGGTCCAAAGTAGTGCACAGAATTGGGAATAGGGTGCTATTTTAGACATAGTCTGTAGCTTAATGGATGAGGAGGGGAAGAGACATAAACCAGGAGACATTTGGCCCGGCAACAGAGGACTGGGGTTTCCCACCCCATGCTCTAAGGGGAAATAGTTTTCTTCTAAAAACATGTTTTCATTGTAATGTAATTGTATGGTGTTGTCACATTCCGTACATTTGAGGAGAATTTGTGAGAATTGTTAACCCGAGACCTGAAGCCATTTTTGAAAAGGTGGGATGTGTTCTAACTTACCTAACCTGCATAAAAAAATGCAATGCTAGTTATTTGTTTGCTGTCATTGGTCTATTTACATGTTGGAAAACTGACATCTCTTATTTTCTGATTTTCATACACTATGCCAACATCTAATAAGAAGCTATACATTAGTGATTTTTAAGAACAACTATACCATACTCAGGTTGTTGTCATTGGTTAAAAGTGTATGTGGTCATCTTATGTTCACTGATGGAACTGTTTAAAACCAAAAACTTGTACGTTTTGATTCCCAGAGTGAGTTTTTCTGACAATTTAAGTTGGGTTAAATAAAAGCTCACCTGTCCGTTCAGGTACGTTACTTTCATGCATACTGGACACGCCAAAGTCATTTGATTTTTCTCACTACTTGATTAACCATTGTTAACTTCCCAGTCTATCCTAAAGGAAAACATTTATTTTCAAAAGTAGTTCAATAAAATTTGAAAATGAATTCTCCCCATCTAAACTGCTTGTGGATTTCCTATGGGTTACTTTCACATTCAGTGTGGCTATAAATCATTCTCTGCTGTTGCCTTTCATATAACTGGTATGAAACCACAAACTACTCACCTCCCCTTATCCCAAAATGTATTGGTCTCTGTGGAATTGTATTATGCAGTAAAAAAAAATCAAGAAAATCTGAAAATATGCAAATATAAATGACAAATACCTGAGTTACATGTGTTGCTCTAAACAGAGATTATAGACATGTATTGTCATTTTCTTTTTTTCTTCTCCAATATAAGCTATTTTAGACAGAAAATGTTCACTTTAGTGAATGAACTCTGCAGGACAGATTTTCAGGAAAACTTTCAAGTGTCAATATATACCATTTTATTTAGATAACACAGTTCCAGTATATTACATTTTATACCGGGTGGCCAAAGCAAATCCAGACTCAAAGTTTCCCTGTAGTTTTAGTAGCTCTTGGAACGACAGACGTACAGGACAGTCATATAACACATTTTATATTTCTTTTTGTGTGGCTTTGGTCAAATGTTGTGTGCTAATATTATGAATATAGTCGTCAGTCAAAAAACTTCACACAAACTGTTTGTGAACGTAATCAACCAGCTTGAACCTGACAATTTGCACTACCCCAAATATTATTTTGAAATTCTATTTTGTATAAAACAGACGTTAACTTTTGAAACGTATTATCAAGGGCAGAATGAAGATGATGATTCACTGGTATATGCTTTTCTTTGAAGATGACTTGTTTAGCTTATACACTATTTTAATTATGTACATATAACCCAATGTAAAGAAAAACAATGTGTTGTATTTCTCCCACAAATAATAGTAGTTTTCTATATCCTCTGCATTATTGCTCATCTGTAGTAGGTCATCTTGATGCTTTTCCTTCCATTAAATGTTGAACTACGTCTTCGTTGTGTGTGGTACCTTTTCAAAACAAGAAATTGTATGCAGATTGATCATGTTAACTCACTTTATCTGAACAATGAAAAATGTCACCTTGTTGTCAGATATACTTTTAAAAATCACATTATTACAATAAGCACTGGTTCATCCAATAAAGAGGCTTTTCCTTTCTGGGGCTTATTGGTTTGGTTTGTAACATTTTATTATTCTTTAACCTTTATTTAACTAGACAAGTCAGTTAAGAGCAAGTTCTTATTTACAATGACGGCCTACACCGGCCAAACCCGGACAACACTGGGCCAATTGTGCGTCGCCCTATGGGACTCCCAATCACGGCCGGTTGTGATACAGCCTGGATTTGAACCAGGGTGTCTGTAGTGACGCCTTAGACCGCAGCACCACTCGGGAGCCCAAGGACTAGATCAAATGATTTCCTTGGCTGCCAGGAGACCTATTCTAGTTAATGGAAATGGACTTTGAATGTCTTGGCACTGAAAGAAGCTCCTACACCAAACTCCACTTTCATGTCAGTCTAATATTGCTACTGCTAGTCTCTTGGTCTCAGCATTTCAACACATCATTTCTATGACCACACTTGATGCCCCAAAGCCAGTGATAATGTTGGGAGAAAATAGCTTGTTGTTCCTTATTGAGGCCCCATAGGCTGATCCCAGATATGTTTGTACTGTTTGGCCAACTCCTATGGTTGTGTGCATACCAAACATTTTTCCATGGCAAGATGGCACAAACAGATCTTGGACCAGGCTACAAGGCTGTAGCTCTGCCAGATTACAGATCTTGGACCTAGCTATAAGGCTGTAGCCCCTACACCAGATTCCCGATGGTCTATATATAGATGGTCTCAACCTGCTCCACTGCAGCCCTGTCGATGCGAATAGTGGCGTGCTCGGTCCTCTTTTTCCTGTAGTCCACAATCATCTCCTTTGTCTTGAGAGATCATAATGAATAACATCATAGGGACAGAAGGGACCTGATCCAAGATCAGCACTCTTATGCTTCATGAGTAGTTTACAGGGCCTGGTCCAAGATCACAGGAACTGCCAGCAGGTGTATGTGAAACAGGTGTCACTGTTGTATCCTAATAGTGTGTTTCTAATTTTAATCCTCCACATCCTGGGTACGAAAAAATGTAGGCTATGTACGCGCCCTCTTTGGTAGTCAGTGCTCTGCTCCCCCGCGACCAAAACGCGCGTGACCACAGATCATTGTTGCTTCTACGGGTGACTATAAAGTCCAAACAAGTTCCTGTTTGCCATCAAACGGCGATTTTACTAAGGAGTTGTTTTCGTTCTTGCCGCAGAGCGCGCATCAGGTGGTTATTCTCAGGTGGTCTTGACCCACCGTCGCTATTTTAATTTAGAGCTTATCCAAAAATGACGGATGCAGAAATAACGTTTTTACCGGTGGGGCAGGATAATGAGCGATTCGGAAGTAACCTGCTCGACAATAAAAAGCTGACCCGCCTATACTGCATGAATGGCGGACATCATCTGCAGATTCTCCCGGATGGGACCGTGGAAGGCAAGAGGGACGAGAATGACATTCACAGTAAAAACAGAAATACTATAATATTTCAGTGGATTTTGTTTATCAAATGAACAAAAATACTACTGTATGTAAATAATACAAACATCTGTTATTAATTGGGCTATTATTTAGTTTATTGAACTGTTCATCCAATCAAGAGGTTTGTATTTATCTGCATAATTAACTTTATATTCAACTGTAATACATTTAGGTTGATGTATGCTCTAATTGTTTGCAAAAGTTCACAATCGACCTAAAATAATGGACATTTCCAGGCTGTTAAACTTCAGTAAGATAATCATCAGTCTCCCACACTGTAATTTCCCATAATAATTGTATGGTTCAATATCAAGGACAGTGTCATGATCGGAATGTGTGGGATATATTTAGACTGTAACAACACAGCTGTTTATGCGCTGTCTGAAAATATGCTGACAGAGATCTTCACTTCAGAAATACTCATGCAGATTTGCAGACAATGTTATTAGTAATCTGTTACAGTTATTAAACGCTTCCAGTTGGATAGCATCTAGCATTCATACTGAGGCTATTGAGATGATCGTTTTCTCAAAGCAAAGTCTCTGAATGTTGCATAATGACATGATAACCAAACCGCGACAACAACAAAGGTAGCTAACCCCCGTGTTTGAAATAGTAACCAAATTCCAGCATGCTTGTCTATGTCACTTTATTTCGGTGTGTCCTTCTAGTTTGTGTCTATTTGTTATCGTGTGKAATTTTAGTTTTAAGCATGGTTGGAATGCTTGTCTTGAACTTATTTTGTTAGTTTGTCCTCCTGTGTGTGGGGGCTCTGTCTTTGTCAATCTGACGTTGCCTTGTACCCTTTCCTTGCCTTAGCGGTCCTGAGGGTGAAATCTGTGGACCACGGTGTGGTTGTCATCCAGGGGACAGAGGCAGGACGCTACTTGGCCATGAGCAGTGAAGGAAAGCTATACAGTTCAGTGAGTATTAAACTGCCTGTAGGACTACATTGTCATGGTGACCTCTTCACCCTCCCTAACTAACCTGGCCATAAAAGTCACAGAAACGGTGCTGTTTTTTTTAACATTGGTGTCAACACATTCATTTAGGATAGTGATATGAGACATTTACAATTATTATCGTTCAAATAATTATTTTACATCATTCAAACTGTTTAGGACTATAGCCTTTAGACTATAGACCTATAGCCTTTTAAAATGTAACCTTTATTTAACTAGGCAAATCAGTTAAGAACAAATTCTTATTTACAATGACGGCCTACCCCGGCCAAACCCAGATGATGCTGGGCCAATTGTGCGCCGCCCTATGGGACTCCCAATCACAGCCAGATGTGATATAGCCTGGATTCAAACCAGGGACTGTGGTGACGCCTCTTACACTGAGATGCAGTGCCTTAGACCACTGCACCACTCGGGAGCCCACCCCCAGAACCTTACCAATCTGTTTTGGATTACCTATAGCCTTTGACCACCCACGGGTAATCTAATCAACGATCAGCATATGTTTGTGATGACTAAGTATTCTGCTTATCTGGCTTTCTGTCTCTCCCATATAGTCCATAGTAACTGATCAGTGTTATTTCCTGGAGAAGATTGAGGTGAACCACTACAACACCTACCAGGCCCAGAAGTACCAAGACAGGAGTTGGTACGTGGGACTGAAGAAGAACGGGAAACCCAAACTAGGCTCCAGAACCCACATAGGGCAGAAGGCCATCTTCTTCTTGCCACGGCGGTTGGAGGGCACAGGGGAGTGAAGGGTGTAAGGCCAGGGGTGCATCTGAAATGGCCAAAAGTAGTGCACTATATTGGGAATAGGGTGCCATTTTAGACACATCCATTCCAAGGTGCTCAGTGGGAAATTGCAGACAAACAGACAGGCTAATCAAACAGTATTTTAAATGTAAACTAGTACTGAAGCTTGAGTTGTAGGTTATAACAGCAGTTATGCTTTCGCCGACCTGTTATAGATGCTGTCATCTGTATAAACTATTATAGCTATATGATGGAAATCTGACTGGTAGAATCATGCTAAAACTTGACCAAATTAAGCATTCCACTCCACACTATAACTGCAATCTACTTTATGCTGCTAACTAGACATCTAGAATGTATATCTTTGTTGATGACAATGCCCACTGTGGTCCTCTGTAGCTCAGTTGGTAGAGCACAGCGTTTGCAACGCCAGGATAGTGGGTTTGATTCCTGGGACTGACTCCTGGGACCAGCCGTACTTAAAATGTATGCACACATTACTGTCATTCGCTTTAGATAAGTGTCTGCTAAATGGCATATATTTAAATGTAATATTGAATCATGACAACACTAATGATATGTAGCCTATATATGGAAATGATATGAGTAGTGTCTCTCACCAGCCAATTGTTATAGAAAGCTGATGGAAAATATATCACATACTGTACATTCAAAAACCATTTTTTTAAAACCTATGGGAACTGTAGCAGTTGGTGTCGAGTCATTGTGTCTTTCAACCACAAGGTGTCAGTGCTGCACAACATTTTACAATAAGCCTTAAAATCTCTGGCAAAGCCTGCACACAAAACATGGAACAGAGATCAATCTCGCTTTTGAAAGTGACATTTATTAGACATGAAGCTTTTTACAGTTTAAAACATAATATCTCATAACAATAAAATCCCAAGGATGCAGCTGTACTATTTCACACAGAGATCAGAGAAATGTGTGTCTAGGACTGGGTTTGGATCGTAGCTCTGCTGTACCATTCCACATTTAGGGCTAAGCAAGAAATCTAAACAACTGGTTTAAAACAGACTGGCAGGCAAACAGGGTGATCCAACAGAGCATGTTTGAGATCATTTACAGTTAACAATATGCCAACAATTGCCTAAAGAGAAAGATCGACAAGTAGAGTATAATTGCTCGTCTTCTTACTAAATCTAATTAGTACGGTCATAGACCAGTTATAAATTGCCATATCACCCTTACGACAAGTAATAAAGCGCCATTTCACCCTTAAGAAAGCTCTATACTCACTGAATAACTACAGGTACTACCATTTGGTCGTTTATTGTTAATTTCATTGGGAGGAACTCCCTGGCGTTTTATTAGTAAGTTTCTAAAAAGTGCACCTGCTTGCATTCTCTGATAGCATCATAGTTTTTCCATACGTAATGTTTTTGTTTTCTCTACACAAAACTGTATGACTTGTACAACAAAAACACTTTGGACAAAATCTTTACCTTAAGATGTGCACATACGATACCTTACGGTTGAGGTAGGTGCGCGTATAAAAAGGTAGGATTCTGTATTATAGGAATAATTCATGATGACAAATTTTAGCAAAGACCTCTGCCCTCTACTGGCTAGAAATAAGGGCAACGCTTCATATGAAGCCAACAGGTATAGTGCATTATTACTTGTTATAAGCATGTATAAAACGTCAATGTTTTATTACAAACTCAGAAATTGTAATACCATATGTGACTATTTTTTCTTCTTCTCCATCTCATGATTACTATGAGCTGGTGACTACTATGAACATAAAGGTGTTACAAGTGCTTATGACAAGTCTTATAATGCATTACGACTGCATCGTAATGCATTACACCTGTGGGCTTTCAATAAAGTATTAGTGAAATAAGACTGATCCCTTGAGGTGCAGATGCATGCTAGAACACTACCATCAAATGATATAAGGCATTACACAAACATTACAGACTGAAAAATGTAAAATAGCACTTAACATTCGCCACTAATGAGTACATACTATCATTATCCATTAATTAAGTTTTTCAAATAAAATAAAACAATTGATGTATTTAATTCCTGAATGTTACAAGAGTTGTATTCATCAAGATTGTGTTGTTTTTTTCCCATCCTGCCGTGTCGTGATGGTTATCTGAGTAGTTTGGTTTTAGACTTCTGCAGTTTTGTTGCTGTTTGTCAGTATGATGCTTTTCAAACATCCAGGATTCTCGATCCAGATTCAGGGACGTTTTGTTGATTCAAAAACCGGCTGTGAAGAGTAAACAGGAGATACGTTAACGGAGGAGATCAGTATCTCTGTAGGAGAACAGGTGCTTTACTACAGACCATGTTTGTTTATGGTATATTTACATGTAACCAGACTACATTGGAAGGAAACTAGCGAGTGGAGAAAATCTATATGATTTGATAGATTACTAAAACTTCTATTTCTTAATAAAGGACCAGGCTTATGATTTGATAAGGTCGTATTCTGCTGTAACACAGGAATGTTGTGTGAATTAGGGCCTCACCTTCAGTAGATGAACAGGACTCTCGTTCGAGGAAGTGTGGCGTAAGTAGGATCGGCCATTTTGCGAACCCGGGAGTAGTTGACGAACCCTCTGACGAACAGCATGAAGCCTGGAGAGTCACAAAAAAGACAACAGCATCCGTTTCATGATCATCTTTCACACATTTCATACACATTCATTCAAATAGAGCTCAGACTTAAGCTCCACTTACCCAAAGCCAGGAACACCCACCACAGCCAGTACTGCCCATCAAAGTAGCCAGGGAAGTAGGTGGAAAACTGGAACGTTCAAAAGATAGTAACATAACATTAGGGGACCACAATAGCATTCCAAAGTATTTAGGGCTGGAACAAAAGCCTGAACTCCCCTTAGTACTCCAGGACCAGTGTTGTAAAGAACAACGAGGTGTGTTGATCTTACCCGGACTATGAGAACCCATTTGATGAGAGACAGGCCAAACCCAGAGATGGCGCCGTAGCGACCGGCTGCAGAAGTGGTCAGACAGAAGGACAGGAAAAAACCAATCCAGTTGAACAGGAATGCCACTGGAGAGAAGAGAGGACAATCAATCAATTAACCAATCAATCATAGACCACTAATAAGAAGAGGCTCATCAGTTAACATGCTTGTCGTTCACCACACATAGACCATGATGCTTTGTGAAAGATTATACAACAGCTTTTCTAATTGCACAAAATTCCACTTTATGAACCGGTTGGACAAGTCCCTGGCTTGGCTTAATGTCGTTGCTTTGTTTAGTGTACCCATGAACCCACGAGATGCAGACAGACATTGTCTGTCCATAACAACAACTACACTGTACAGGAAACAGAGAGAAGACTTACTGAAGAAGGTGAGCATAAAGATGCCATCATTCCCTATGCGCAGCTGGTCAGCATCGTCAAAGTCATCCTCCTGAAGGGAGAAAAAGGAAATGTACATTTTGGTCGTCAGACATCTTCCAATGATGATGATCAAAATGTGTTTATTTAGGATGGAGGCTCTCACAATGATAAATACTAGTGAATCTGGAGAGTTATCAATGCCTGAACAATGAATGAATGAATACCGCTGTGAAAGGAGGACAGACATACCACAACCCTGCCAGGGACCAGAGGGACGCCGGTCTCCGCTTTGGTCCTCTCTGCTTCATCATAGGAGGGCAGTGTGGTAGCCACGTTGTAGGACGGGGGGTTGGGGAACCTGCCTGCATCCTCCTTGTAGTCAAAGAACGCTGCAGGGGAAATGGAAAGGTGTAGAAAACGTGACGTAGCACATTACTGTTGGCTAGTAGCAAGGTGAATGTTGGGAGCTCACTGAAACACCACAGTTTACACTGTAGCCTTTTCTTTTGAGCACTAGAATAACTATATTACAATATTAAATTCCTGACTTGCATATGAAACCGTCCTCAACCCCATATGAGATGAGTCAATATATTGCCAGTTACTGTGTGTAGTGCTATGGATGGACAGAGGCCAATTACCTGCGTTGGCAGCTGAGATGCTGCTGTAGGGGGGAGGTGCATCCAGGACAGCTGCTGGCTCCTCCTGAGGGGGTTGGGCTGCTGCTGGCTCCTCCTCATTCACCAGCTGGATACAACACACACACACACAGTGGGATGATGCACTATTCTGGCCGTCAGACTAATTGACTGGCAACACCCAATCAGTGACATGACAGGAACCGTTGATACCTGAGGCGTATACTCAATGCAGGATCAATGAGTTAGCCAGCTAACTTTGATAATTAACTAGAAATAACTACAGGTGCCTACATACAGAGCCTTCAGAAAGTATTCAAACTCCTTGACTTTTTACACACTTTTTTTGTGTTACAGCCTGAATTTACAATTGATTAAATTTAGATTTTGTGTCACTAGCCTACACACAATACCCCATAATGTCAAAGTGGAATGATATTTTCCCAATGAATAAAAAATGAAAGGCTGAAATGTCTTCAGTCAATAAATATTCAACCCCTGTGTGTATGGCCTAAATAAATTCATTAGTAAACATAATGAGTAGCATGGTCGCACTGTGTGTTTAACATGATTAGGGTTGCAAAGGGTCGGAAACTTCCGGTACATTTCCAGAATTTCCCATGGGAAGTTAAGCCTTGGAATTTGGGGAATTTTGCTTAAATTTATCCAAAAAAGGTTAGCTTATAACAGTGAACCTTTTTTGTGGGATACACATAAGGCAATTCTAGGTCTTGTTGCATATTTTGGTTAAACTATCCCCAATTCAATGGAATTGCAACCTCCTGCATTCTTCCATCACATGTACAGCTGATTCTCAAGATCTTGCACACTAATGAGATGCTATTGAGCCCACACTACTACACTGTCTGAGCCAAGGACTACATGCTTTCTGGTAAGTTTTGATTACAATACTGGGTGGGGTGAATATATTTTATATGACATACATGATGTTTTGTTAACTAGTAAATAGTAGCTACAACAAAATGTTAAATAATTTCTAAGCTGTTTAATCTAACTGCTTAACTATTTATCTGTACATGGAATTGTATTTTTATTTATTTTTTACCATTCTTTTTCTAATCCTGACAGGAAAATGCCACAGGCACTATCTGATATGTGGAGACATTTCAATGCAGCTAATATAGAAGGAAAAGCTGTATACATTTGCAAATACTGTGCAAATCATATGTGAAGAATGCAACAAAGATGCATAATATCTGGCCAAGTGCATAAAGTTCCCTCAGCGCTCACAACAAGCAACCTCTGACAAAAGTCCCTCTACTTCTATTTGAGGTGAAAATGATGAATCAGACACCTTATCAATAGCTCATGGTGCTCCTGGAATCAGAAGTTTTTTTGACTCAATGGAGGAACGTAGTCTGATCAATGCTGATGAATGTCTTGTTCGAGCTGTGTATGCAACTGGTTCACCTCTGATGCTCACAGGCAATGTGTATTGGAAGATATTTCTGAATGTTCTTCGCCCAGCATACACCCCTCCAACCAGACATGTTTTATCTACTAATTTGCTGTTTGCTGGATGCAGAGTTCAACAGAGTTCAAGTGAAGGTCAAACAAATCATAGCGACAGCAGACTGTTTTGCAATCATCTCTGAGGTATGGTCGAATGTTTGTGAGCAAGGAATAATTAACTACATCATCTCCACCCCTCAACCGGTATTCTAAAAGAACACAGACAAGAGACAGAGACACCAGTCTCTACATTGCAGATGAGCTGAAGGCAGCCATCAATGACCTTGGACCACAGAAGGTATATGCACTGGTGACAGACAATGCTGCGAACATGAAGGCTGCTTGGTCTAAAGTGGAGGAGTCCTACCCTCACATCACACCCATTGGCTGTGCTGCTCATGCATTGAATATGCTCCTCAAGGACATCATGGCACTGAAAACAATGGATACGCTCTACAAGAGCCAAGGAAATGGTTAGGTATATGAAGGGTCATCAGCAGCAATCTACCTCACCAAGCAAAGTGAGGAGAATAAGAGCACCACATTGAAGCTTCCCAGCAACACCCGTTGGGGTGGTGTTGTCATCATGTTTGACAGTCTCCTGGAGGGGAAGGAGTCTCTCCAAGAAATGGCCATATCACAGTCTGTCGATATGGACAGCCCCATCAAGAGGATCCTCCTGGATGATGTATTTTGGGAGAGTGGTAAGCAGCCTGAAACTCCTGAAACCTATAGCAGTAGCCATTGCACGGATTGAGGGAGACAATGCCATCCTGTCTGATGTTCAGACTCTGCTTGCAGATGTAAGAGAACAAATCTGTACTGCCCTGCCCACCTCACTGTGGCTCCAAGCAGAGGAAACTGCAGTTCTGAAATACATCAAAAATTGTGAAGACTTCTGCCTGAAGCCCATACACGCCCCAGCGTACATGTTGGACCCCAAATATGCTGGCAAGAACATCCTGTCTGGTGCAGAGATCAACAAGGCCTATGGTGTCATCACTACAGTGTCTCGCCACCTTGGCCTGGATGAGGGCAAGGTTCTTGGCAGTCTGGCGAAGTACATTTCCAAGCAAGGGCTTTGGGATGGAGATGCAATATGGCAGTCGTGCCAACATATCTCATCAGCCACCTGGTGGCAGGGACTTTGTGGATCTGAGGCTCTTTCCCCTGTTGCCTCCATCCACCAAATCCCATCAACATCAGCCACCTCAGAGTGCAACTGGTCCTTGTATGGAACACACACACCAAAGCACGCAACAGGCTGACCATTACAAGGGTTGAAAAATTGTTGGCCATCGGGAAAATTTGAGGGTTTTTGAGCCTGACAAGCCATCCTCAACAAGGTTGGAAAGTGACAGTGAAGATGAGGTGGACATTGAGGAGGTCCAGGGAGAAGACATGGAAGCCTGAGGGGAAGACAACCAAAGCTTTAGTTTCTAGACTATCATTTTGAAAACGTTTTTGGGAGATGCGATGGATCATTGGGGATCATTCAATATTCCCTTTCTTTTATTGTTCAGTGAAATCATCCCATGTGAAGAGTCAACTAATTTAACTCAAGTTCAATTCGTAACTGAAAATCTTTTTTTTCTTTCTATTGGAATAATTTAATAATTTGCAATTATGTCTACTTATGATAAGGTAAAAGGTTTATGTTTCTGTCTCCATATGATATGGAAAGTATATCCAATGCAAAAAAACATCTACATTTAAATGGTATTAATATTAATTTACATATATTTCTGTTAATTCCCACAAAGTTTCTACCTCTGAATATTCCGCAAAATGTGCAACCCGTAACATGATATTTGAAGGACTACCTCATTTCTGTGCCCCACACATACAATTATCTTTAGGGTCCCTTATTCGAGCAGTGAATTTCAAACACAGATTCAACCACAAAGACCAGGGAGGTTTTCCAATGCCTCGCAAAGAAGGGTACCTATTGGTAAATGGTTAAAAACAAAAACATTTTTAAAAAACCGGCATTGAATATTCCTTTGAGCATGGTGACGTTATTAATTACACTTTGGATGGTGTATCAATACACCCAGTCATTAAAGGTACAGGCGTCTTTCCTAACTCAGTTGCCGGACAGGAAGGAAACCATGAGGCCAATGGTGACTTTAAAACAGTTACAGAGTTTGATGGCTGTGATAGGAGAAAACTCAGGATGGATCAACATTGTAGTTACTCTACAATACTTACCTAATTGACAGAGTGAAAAGAAAGCCTGTACATAAACAATATTCTAAAACATGCCTCCTGTTTGCAATAAGGCACTAAAGTAGGCTAAATCTAGAGAAAAAAAAAAGGCAAAGATATTCATTTTATGTCCTGAAAACAAAGCATTATGTTTGGGGCAAATCCAACAACACATCACTGAGTACCACTTCATATTTTCAAGCATGGTGGTGGCTGCATCATGTTATGGGTATGCTTGTCATCAGCAAGAACTAGAGGTTTTTTTTAATGATAAAAAGAAACAGAATAGAGCTAAGCAAAGTCCTAGAGGAAAACCTGTTTCATTCTGCTTTCCAACAAACCCTGGGAGACAAATACACTTTTCAGTAGGACAATAACCTAAAACACAAGGCCAAATATACACTGGAGTTGCTTAACATGACAACATTGAATGTTACCAAGTGGCCTATTTACAGTTTTGACTTTGACAGTTTTGAATATGCTAGTAAATCTATGGCAAGACTTGAAAATGGCTGTCTAGCAAAGATCAAGAACCAATTTGAGCTTGAAGAATTAAAAAGATTATAATGGTCAAATATTGTACAATCCAGATGTGGAAAGGTCTTAGGGACTTACCTAGAAAGACTTAAAGCTTTTTTACAAAAGTTCAAGTATTTTGTGTAGATCATTGACAACAAAATGTGGAAAAAATTAAGGGGTGTGAATACTTTCTGAAGGCACTGGATACGTTTTTGGTTGTTGAATCAATTAGACCATGACCATTTCAAGCTTGTCTCGAGACAATCTTATTTCAGAATATTTAGGCGAGTTAGCTGGCTAACTAATTGATCCTGCTTTGTGGTATACCTCTATGGCATTAGTCGCAGATTGGTTGTCGACACCTATCAATGAATGTAGGCCTGCTAGTAGCGTGTTCTTGTGCAATCTTGATAGATTTTAATATCACTACTATGATTATGGTTGGTAACTAGCTAGGTATCTAGGTAGCTAAGTACCTACCAGTATCTAGTTTATGTTAGCGGCAACAACATTTTCCACGGATTAGCCTTTCAATGGCCTATTAGGGTGGGACATGTCAACAGTTAGGTCGTCATAACAAATGGGCCTGTGGCCCGTCCCCTGTAGTTAGTTAGCTAAATGAGTTATACTAACTAACTACACTTAACCACCATAAACGAGCGAACGTGTTAACCGTAAGTGTCAAGTAAAATTTTGAAGACACAATGAGCTACAACGTTAGCAAAACTGGGCCCAAAGTCATAACGACGTTTCGTTTTCCAATGCTGGCTAGTTTAGCCGTTAGCGAATTTTATTGGTTAATAAAATAAAAAATAAACTTACCTCCTGATATCTAACGTTGCTGATTTGCTCGGCCATCCTGGATGGACGTTGAGTGTTTGAAAACGATCACTTGTTTGGCAAACTGTGAGCTGAATATAATATTGATACGCTAAGATTGAAACTAGCACAGCTCCGCCATCTCCCCTTCCTTCCAAGTCTGGTGTGTTGTTCCTCCCCTTGCACTGTCATGTGACCCAGTCGAACTGTCAGGATAATGAAAACACTACGTACCTAGCTATAACGTAACGAATATATAACAAATACAGATTCATTCTCAAAGTTATTTTATTAGAATAACACATTGAAATACATTCAAAGTCAAGTTTGTATCAAATTTAACAATGTAGCTAAGAAACCTGTTTTTATCGAAGATAAATGTATTACATAATCAATGTACCGGTAGCATACTACAAGTAGGCATACTATTATTTTACATAAAATGTAACTTTAAGTAAAATACAGTACAACACACACAATTGATCCTCCACCCTTGGTCACTGTCATATCCCGGAGGGTCCGGCATCAGTTATCCTGGTTATTGCAGGTTTCCTGATGTTTTTTGCAACGCCCTTGTCTTACTTGGGAGGCAGTGGATCCACCAACTTGTTGTGCACATGCATCATCCCTGTAGGAGAAATAACAATAGTTTAAGTGAGTTAGATTTCCACTTCATTCACAATTCTGTTTTTATTGAAGAAAATAATGTATTCCTCCCGGGCCAATAATAAAACAAAACACACTGAATTTGAAAACTGATGAAGCACTTGTTCATAAGCCATGCAAGCAGCACAGTCATGGAATGAACTGTGAGTGCAAAGTCCTTTAGTAAGTAAGTAGACCCTCACCTTGGAAGTACTTGACAGTTTTAACCCTCAGTTCCAGGGTAGCATCCTCGTCACACACAAACACAGTCTGAGGGTGCTGCTGAAAGGCCGACACCGTCCACATGTGGTTCACCCCTTCCTCTATGGCCTTGTAAAGGGCAAACGCTTTGTGTGCTCCCGTGATTAGAATCATGACCTGGAGACATTACGGAGATAATGTGTGATTATCATCATCATCATCATCCTATAAACTGTTATTACATTGTTATAGACTAGTATTACATTGTTAGAACAAAGCAGCAGTAAATGACATAAGGTAATGTGTGTAACAGCCTCATTATATAATAATTTAATAAGTATAGGAGCTGTAAAGAGACCAGTTGTCCATGAAAAATAAGTTACAAGAGAAGACAGACCAGAAACATAAAGCAGAGACAGACATCTTGAAATCATCTCTAACCTCTCTGGCATCCATGACAGTGGCCACTCCCACAGTCAGAGCCATGGTGGGTACTTTAGACAGATCTCCCTCAAAGAAGCGTGCGTTGGCCAGGATGGTGTCCTGAGCCAGGGTCTTCACTCTGGTCCTGGACAATAGACTGGAGCCTGGCTCGTTGAAGGCAATGTGGCCATCCGGTCCAATACCTAAACAGTTACATTTGTTGGATTTTGGTATTGATGTTTCAAAGTCTGTTGTTTTCTTAACTGGTTTGTGCTTGTGGTGTGTATTTTCTTCAATTATGTCATTGAAATACATAAGGGCCATAAAGGGTCTGAATACATAAGTATTTAGACAACTTTACTCAGTAATTTGTTGAAGCATCTTTGACAGTGATTATAGCCTCGAGTCTTCTTGGATATGACGCTACAAGCTTGGCACACCTGAATTTGGGGAGTTTCTCCCATTCTTCTCTGCAGATCCTCTCAAGCTCTGTCAGATTGGATGGGGAGCATCCAATCACAGCTATTTTCAGGTCTCTCCAGAGACGTTCGATCGGGTTCAAGTCCAGTCTGAGGTCCTGAGTGCACTGGAGCAGGTTGTCATCAAGGATCGCTCTGTACTTTGCTCCGTTCATCTTTCCCTCGAACCTGACTGGTCTCCCAGTCCCCGCCGCTGAAAAACATCCCCTCAGCATGATGCTGCCACCCCCGTGCTTCACCGTAAGGATGGTGCCAGGTTTCCTCCAGATATGACGCTTGGCATTCAGGCCAAAGAGTTCAATCCTGGTTTCATCAGACCAGAGAATCTTGTTTTTCATGGTCTGAGAGTCTTTAGGTGCCTTTTGGCAAATTCCAAGCAGGCTGTCATGTGCCTTTTACTGAGGAGTGGCTTCCGTCTGGCCACTCTACCATAAAGGCCTGAGTACTGCAGAGATGGTTGTCCTACTGGAAGGTTCTCCCATCTCCACAGAGGAACTCTGGATCTCTGTCAGAGTGACCATCGGGTTCTTGGTCACCTCCCTGACCAAGGCCCTTCTCCCCCGATTGCTCAGTTTTGCCAGGCAGCCAGCTCTAGGAAGAGTCTTGGTGGTTCCAAACTTCTTCCATTTCAGAATGATGGAGGCCACTTTGTTCGCTGGAACCTTCAATGCTGCAGACATTTTTTGGTCCCCTTCCCCAGATCTATGCCTCAACACAATCCTGTCTCGGAGCTCTAAGGACAATTCCTTCGACCTCGTGGCTTGGTTTTTGCTATGACATGCACTGTGGTACCTTACAGGGCATTTGGAAAGTATTCAGACCCCTTCACCTTTTCCACACTTTGTTACATTACAGATTTATTCTAAAATAGATTGGTTTTTTTACCTCATTAATCTACACACAATAACTCATAATGACAAAGCAAAAAACTTTTTATAAATGTTAGTATGGCTTGGTTTTTGCTATGACATGGACTGTCAACTGTGGGACCTTATATAGACAGGTGTGCCTTTCCAAATCATATCCAATCAATTGATTTTACCACAGGTGGACTCCAATCAAGTTGTAGAAACATCTCAAGGACAATCAATGGAAACAGGATGCATTTGAGCTCAATTTAGAGTCTCATGTCCAAGGGTCAGAATACTTATGTAAATAAGGTATTTTATATATATATATATATATATATACACATTTGCAAGCATTTCTAAAAACCTGTTTTCGATTTGACATTATGGGGTATTGTGTGTAGATTGATGAGAGGGAAAAATGTATTTAATCAATATTAGAATAAGGCTGTACAGTAACAACATTTGGAAAAAGTCAAGGGGCCTGAATACAAGGGGCCTGAATACCGAATGCACTGTATAACAGAGTAAATATAATCAATATACCTAATACCATCGTATCAATATCCTACCTACCTCCAACAAAGAGGTCAATTCCTCCAGCTGCTTTGATCTTCTCCTCAAAGGAATCACACTCCTCTACAAGGTTGGCAGCGTTGCCATCCAGGATATGGGTGTTCTCAGATTTGATGTCAATGTGCTTGAAGAGATTATTCCACATGAAGGAATGGTAGCTCTCTGGGTGATTCCGAGCAATACCTGCATGGTTTTAAAAGCAGTAATCACATTTTTGTATGGCTTCTCATGCTGTGAAGAATGTTGATACTGTATGGTGTAGAAATAGGTGAGATAGAGAAGTATTGTAAAGGTGAAGCGTACCCACATACTCGTCCATGTTGAACGTTTTGACATACTTGAAAGAGATCTCTCCTTTCTTATAAAACTCAATCAGCTTCTTATAGCATCCCAGAGGGGTACCTCCTGGGGTGTACATTGGGGAGAAATATTGTTAAATCAATGTCAATGTCTTTATATAGACACATTTGACGTATGATTATTATGAATGCACCATTGCCTGTACGATGGAAAGGAAGGCGTGCCCTGTAGAATCAACAGATTGCTTACCTGTGGGGAGTCCTAGAATGAAGAATCTGTCTGGTCCAGGGTTGAAGCGAAGGATTTTATTCCTGATGTACTTGGCAGCCCACTCACCAACTTGGTCATAATCATTCAGGATGATCAGCTTCATGGTCCTAAATTACAAGCTTTAAAATCACAGCCAAACTCGGATGGTGAATACTGATGTTATTGTATCAGAAGGAACAGATCTTGAAGCAATATTCGTTCTCCACCAAAACAAGSAGACTTTAGACCCATAAAATGAGGACTTGCAGCCGGAAGACGTACTAAAGTATCCCTACCCGAATTGACGGGAGAAGTAGACCAAATCAAACTACAGTATACTAAAATGCATTGACGGCTCTTTGAATTAACTGCAAATGTTGAATCCACTGTACTAGAAAACGGAATCATGCATATCCAAAATCGGCCGCTGRTGACGGTTGTACTAGCATCTTACTTTGTGCATTAAGTAAATGAAAAACAAACGCATTGATCAACTTACCGCATCCGCCTTTCCCCTTTAAAACACTTTTTTTTTGAGAAAGCAGGAACCTCTGTCATATGACTGACGCAGCTGCAGGCACGAGGAAGAGGCGGGCGGAGTTCTTGCTGAACGCCTCGATTACAGATTGAGGAACGCTGAATGTTAATCGGGATGAATAGGCAAGCCTTCTTTTCAAATTAAATTGTATTGGTCGCMCACATATTTAGCAGAYGCTATTTCGGKTGTAGGGAAACGCTTGCGTTCCTAGCTCCAACAGTGCAGTAAAATCTAACAATTCACAACAATACACWCATCAAAAAGTTAAATTATGGAATTAATATATAAATATTAGGACGAGCAATGTCAGAGTGTCATAGACTAAAATACCGTGGAATAGAATACAGTGTAAACATGGAATGAGTAATAAACATACTGCTTTAAAGTATATAGGGGAGGAGCCTCTAAGGTGCAGGGTTGAGTAACTGGGTGGTAGCCGGCTAATGATAGCCGGAGCCGGTTTTAGATATAATAGTAAACTTACTTAGAATTAAAGTAGCGTATTATACTGAATAACTGCAGTCGTTAATTGACAGATGAGAGACCTTTTTCATTGCATTTATGCATTGGTGACGTTTAAGAAATCAGGGTGAGAAAAAAATAAACATTTCTCTAGATGTCCATACATCGTCCAAATATAGCCCAGGCCGGTAGATGGCGATATTGAGTCGTTTCAGTATCGCCATCTGCCGGCCTTTGGGCTTGTCAAAATATAGCCTGAGAACGAAACTGCGTTCCTCTAAAATGCTCAAATAAGGGCTACGTGAAGCAATTTTCAATAACTTTATTAAAACCAAATTGCGACAATGACCCGGAACAGTTCGAGAGCACACAACAGAAATACCATCATACAGCGCTCATCGTAACAGGCTTATTGCAGTTGGCTTCTTTACATTTTATATCAGCAATAAAAGAATGGGCATGCTATTGGAAGCAGAAATACACCATCATCTTCATCAGGTACTAAGGGTAAATGTGCCGAAATTACAGTATGCCGCCTGCATTGACATGTGGAGTGGCGTGAATGGCAACMTCTGAAATGGCACCCTATTCCCTATACAGTGCACTACTTTTGACCAGGGCCAAATGGCCCCCTATTCCCTATGTAGTGCACTGCTTTTGACCAGGGCCATATGGGTACTGGTCAAACGTAGTGCACTATATARTAAATAGGGAGCCATTTCAGACGAAGCCAAAATAGTTGACACTCCACTAGTAGCTCTGGGCTGCATCTCAATCCCATCACCTTGCCTCCTTCCCTTGCTGCCTAGGTTGATTCCTTCCTTATCTCAACAGATCTGACAAGATAGATAAGACATGAGCAATGTGCTACAGTACTGTAGTTAATACATCCAGCATGCCTTTTGGTAGACCATTCAGGTAGACTTTATTTTTATCCCCCATAATGCTTTAGTTGAACTCATCTATCCAGTTCTATCAGGTCTGAAAGGGGAAGGCGACAAGGAAACATGGAAGGAGACACTTTTCAGATGAACACACAGCCCCTGGGAGATGAGACACTGGTTGCTGTCTGTGTCTGCTTAGTCAAGGTCCATGTCAGGTCTAGGTTCCGTGGATTCCGTGGAGGGGGGGATGCCTGTGCTGTCGGCGGTCTGCTTCTCGGTGCCCTCGGCTGGGGCTTTCTCCTGGCCATTGACTGGTCCATTCTGCTCCCCTGCCTTGTTGTCTTTAGGCAGCTCCACCTTGGGCTTGGRCTTGGTCACGATGGGGTTGCAGGAAGAGTACAGCTCCTATTGAGAGGAAATAATGGGAAGAGTGAAAGTTACAAATAACTGTGCAAGCAGTGTTAAGTTGGATAAGCAGAATGCTGGCATGTTTTATTACAGTAGTAGAATGATATTAATGATCAAAAGGCAATATTGACAGTATACTGTAGCTTGGTTGCAAGGTTGGGTAACACTTCACTAGAAGGATCCCTACACAAGGACTTCATAACACACCAATGTTGAATTCATAAGCAATAACCGCAAGTTGATATTTTTGTTAGAACATCAAAAAAACATCTAACAGTTAGTACTGTAGCTATTCTAACCTGTATCTCTCTCTGACTAACAGTATTAGCAGTTAGCCAGCGGTACTGCGGTTAGCCAGCGGTACTGCGGTTAGCCAGCGGTACTGCGGCTAGCCAGCGGTACTGCGGCTAGCCAGCGGTACTGCGGCTAGCCAGCGGTACTGCGGCTAAGCCAGCCGGTACTAGCGCTAGCAGCGGTACTGCGGCTAGCCAGCGGTAACTGGCGGCTTAGCCAGCGTACTGCGCTAGCCAGCGGTACTGCAGCTAGCCAGCGGTACTGCGGCTAGCCAGCGGTACTGCGGCTAGCCAGCGGTACTGCGGCTAGCCAGCGGTACTGCGGTTAGCCAGCGTACTGCGGTTAGCCAGCGGTACTGCGAGCTTAGCCAGCGGTAACTGCGGCTAGCCAGCGTAAACTGCAGCTCCCGGCCAGCGGTAAAGGAATTGTTAGCAGTACTGTAGTTAGTTGTAGAGTTGTAAGTTACCAGTACAGTAGTTAGTCAGCAGTACTGTAGTTAGTCAGCAGTACAGTAGTTAGTCCCACCTTAGTCTTGTCCTGTATCTCTCTGACTCTAACAGCAGGCTCCACAGTCAAGCTCAGTTTACTCTGCTGGTTCATCTTGCTGTTCAGCCAGATCATGGCTTCATTCACCATCTTATCCACCTTGTTGATCTCTTCCTGGTCCAGATGGTCATACTGCTCCTCCTGGGGGATGGAAAGACAAGCCAAGAAACAGTCTAATATACAGTGCATTTGTAAACTATTCAGACCATTTGACTTCTTCCACACTTTGTAACGTTACAGCCTTGTTCTAAAATGGATTAAATTGTTTCCCCCCCCTCATCAATTTACACACAATACCCCATAATGACAAAGCAAAACAGGTGCAAATGTATATAATTAAAAAAAAACTGAAATAATCACTTTTACATAAGTATTCAGACCCTTTACTCAGTACTTTGTAGAAGCACCTTTGGCAGCGATTACAGCCTCGAGTCTTCTTGGGTATGACGCTACATGCTTGGCACACCTGTATTTGGGGAGTTTCTCCYATTCTTCYCTGCAGATCCTCTCAAGCTCTGTCAGGTTGGATGGKGAGCGTCGCTGCACAGCTRTWTTCAGGTYTCTGCAGAGATGTTTGATTGTGTTCCAATCAGGGCTCTGGCTGGGCMACTCAAAGACATTCAGAGACTTGTCCCGAAGCCACTAATGCGTTGTCTTGGCTGTGTGCTTAGGGTCGTGGTCCTGTTGGAGGGTGAACCTTCGCCCCAGTCTGAGCTCTGGAGCAGGTTGTCATTAAGAATGTCTCTGTACTTTTCTCCGTTCATCTTGGCCTCGATCCTGACTAGTCTCCCAGTCCCTGCCGCTGAAAAACATTCCCACAGCATAATGCGGCCACCACCATGCTTCACCGTAGGGATGGTGCCAGGTTTGCTTCAGATGTGACGCTTGGCATAGAGTTAAATCTTGGATTCATCAGACCAGAGAATCGTTTCTCATGGTTTTTGGTGCCTTTTGGCAAACTCCAAGCAACCTGTCATGTGCCTTTTACTGAGGAGTGGCTWCCGTCTGGCCACTCTACCATAAAGGCCTGATTGGTGGAGTGCGGCAGAGATGGGAGAACCTTCCAGAAGGACAACCATCTCCACAGAGGAACTCTGGAGCTCTGTCAGAGTGACCATCGGGCTCGTGGTCACCTCCCTGACCAAGGTCCTTCTCCCCCGATTGCTCAGTTTGGCCTGTCGGCCAGCTCTAGGGAGAGTCTTGGTGGTTCCAAACTTCTTCCATTTATGAATGACAGAGGCCACTGTGTTCTTGGGGACCTTCAATGTTGCAGACATTTTTTAGTACCATTCCCCACACAATCCTGTCTCTGAGCTCTACGGACAATTCCTTGAACCTCATGGCTTGGTTTTTGCTCTGACAACTGTCGGACCTTATACAGACAAGTGTGTGCATTTCCAAATCATGTCCAATCAATTKAATTTACCACAGGTGGACTCCAATTGTTGTAGAAACATCAAGGATGATCAATGGAAACAGGATGCACCAGAGCTCAATTTTGAGTCTCATATCAAAGGATATGAGTACTTATGTAAATAAGGTATGTTTTTCTTTTTTAATACATTTGCAAACATTTCAAAAAATCTGTTTTTGCTTTGTCATTATGCGGTATTGTGTAGATTGATGAGGATTTTGTATTTATTTCATCAATTTTAGAATAAGGCTGACATAACAAAATGTGGAAAAAGTCAAGGGGTCTGAATACTTTCAGAATGCACTGTACATAATACATACCAGACACATCCTGAAATACAACTAAAGACAACTTCTGACATCGGCCTCCTGAAACCAAAGACGCAGTGAATTCAAACCCCAAGCAAAGAACAGAGATGTCGTCTTTAGTAACATACATAAAGACACATTTGGTTGGTTCTGAAATGCAGCTACATACTACATACAGGGCTTCTGATATCTGCAATGGTTTAGAATTGCCGTGAATATTTGAAACTTGTTACAGTGGAATATGAAGATATCTGGTAGGAAGTAACAATAGGATGAGGTTGGTGAACTGGACGGCATTTTAACAGAACTATTCTTGTGTATTCTCATCGTCTTACATCAGATAGCGAGTCCATTCTGCCTGCAGTGAGGGACGCCATCTGAAGTAAGACAATGGTGTATTCTAGTATTAATGACTGTACTATACTACATATCTACTACAGTCATACTTGCTCCTCCTGGTGTACATAAGTCATAAAGATGTAGTTCATTGTAGCAATAATTTTATTTTAAATGTATTTTACCTTTATTTAACTAGGCAAGTCAGTTAAGAACAAATTCTTATTTACAATGACGGCCTAGGAACAGTGGGTTAACTGCCTTGTTCAGGGGCAGAACAACAGATTTTTACCATGTCAGCTCGGGGATTCGATCTAGCAACTTTTCGGTTACTGGCCCAACGCTCTAACCACTAGGCTACCTGCCGCCCCAAAATAATAATGTGTATTAGGGCAGCGGTACCTTGGGTTTATAAGCTCCAGCGGTACCTTGGGTGTATTAGGGCAGCAGTACCTTGGTTTTATAAGCTTCAACGATCTTCATGTACATCTGGATCTGTTTCCCCATGTCATCGAAGGCTCTGGGTCTTTCCTCAGACTCCATGTACCTCTCCTGGATAGGCTGACCCAGTTTCTGGAGACAGTAGACAACACTTACGTCAGAAACACTAGATAATCCAACCCGTTTGAACTAGAATGAGGAGGAAACTAGTCATTTTCATAGCAATTAAACTCCTTTTTCAAACTTTGGTGATGCTACTTTCATCTGATTGTCAAAATGTAAAAGAAATTTGCGGAACACACAATTGACTTGGYAGGACTTGAACTCATAATGACAATTAAAAACTAGGGCCTCCCGGGTGGCGCAGTGGTCTAGGGCACTGCATCGCAGTGCTAGCTGCGCCACCAGAGTCTCTGGGTTCGTGCCCAGGCTCTGTCGCAGCCGGCCGCGACCGGGAGGTCCGTGGGGCGACGCACAATTGGCATAGCGTCGTCCGGGTTAGGGAGGGTTTGGCCGGTAGGGATATCCTTGTCTCATCGCGCTCCAGCGACTCCTGTGGCGGGCCGGGCGCAGTGGGCGCTACCAAGGGGGCCAGGTGCACGGTGTTTCCTCCGACACATTGGTGCGGCTGGCTTCCGGTTGGAGGCGCGCTGTTGTTAAGAAGCAGTGCGGCTTGGTTGGGTTGTGCTTCGGAGGACGCGTGGCTTTCGACCTTCGTCTCTCCCGAGCCCGTACGGGAGTTGTAGCGATGAGACAAGATAGTAATTACTAGCGATTGGATACCAGAAAAATTGGGAGATAAAAATAAAAATAAAAAATATTTTTAAAAAATAATAACATTGTGTGAGAAGTAGGCCTTGGTCTGAAGCCGAAAAAGGAAATTTCACATGAGCACAATGCTTACTCCACCCATGCTCTACCAAGGCTTTCCAGCACACAGATTTGACCTACTACAGTAGCTATGTTGGTTTATTGTACTTCAAACAATGTGTTAGCCGGTTGCTTAGCATTCAAACATTCTAAAAACAAGACTAGGTAACGTTAGCTAGCTAGCTACCTAGCTAATCAAAGTATATATGTTCGCATTTATTAATTAACCTCAGCTTGAATACCACCATATAACTAGTTATCTACAGTAGCCTAGTTTTGTTCTCAGCCACTTTGTATGACTGGCAGCCTGTTGCAGGCAGCAACAGCTGTTGTTGCCGAGCAACAGAGTTGCTCAACACTCAGATTCGGCTGAAAATGTTAGCATTGTCAGAATTGCTACAAAAAAGGTAGCACATCGTTGGTTATTAATGGACGAAAATGTTCACGTGAGAGAGATACATTATGTAATAAAAACTGTTGCACCATCAAACTTAGTCAATCCAACATTATTTTAAGTACAGTGGTCACTTTACGGACGCTATAGTCTCGTTTTTTTATTTTACTTTCTTCTTTTTTTACGAGGCAAGTCCGTTAAGAACAAATTCTTATTTTCAATGATGGCCTAGGAACAGTGGGTTAACTGCCTTGTTCAGGGGCAGAAGGACAGATTTTTACCTTGCCAGCTCGAGGATTCGATCTAGCAACCTTCCGGCTACTAGTCCAACACTCTAACCACTAGGCTACCTGCCGCCCGCTTTAATCCGACGTCTAGGATTTGAGCTAGGTAGGCGCAGAAAATACTCTGAAAACTAAATTGCTAACGACCCTGTAAAAAATCCGGTATGTGGTTCTTGGTAACGGCCGGACGGCTTATGTCGAGAGGCAAGGGAGTGTGTTGTGTACCTCCAAGTTGACTTGTCATCGACGTCGGTGTCATACTGGCTTAGATATGATGGTAGGGAGATTTTTATTTAACACTGAGCTTCAAACAATGCATACAACTGAAAGCATTACCTGGGACTAATTAGGGTCTGGGAAACTGTACCATAGTGACAGTGTACAACACTAAGCTTTACCTTCAGCTCGGCCATTTTGTCGATGTACTGTTGTTTAGGTTGGTCCTCTCCGTCTTCATACAGCCAGTTCTCTGTGTCCTCCAGTTGTAACGACAGGATATCCCGATCCTACAACACAGTCAAAACACAGGCATTAACATTCAGTTAAGGACAGGGTATACCATCCTACAACAATCAAATTCAACATACTGTCATTAACATACAGTACGCAATGGATGACTTTTAAACATATTACAGAGAATACAATTCTGATATAAAGTACTTTATAAAACTGTCTATCTTGTTGCTAATGGGATACTTCAGGACTTTGGCAAAGAAGCCATTTATCTACTTCAATGAGTTCATCTGACTGTAGGGAAGTAGTTACAGGGCTTCATTGACAAAATCCCAAAGTATCCCTTTAAGAAACCTGTTGGGTGTTTCATGGGCAGCTAATGTCAGACCGAATTGAAAGTACCACAGAAAGTGACAGAAAAAGCCACAGCGCTCACAGCTTCACTGACGAATTTCTCCAGCCTGCCGTGTAGTTTGTCCCTCATGTCGTACACATACTCCTCCACGTAATTCTTAGCGTCGTTCCTCTCCTTCTCCAGCTTGTCCTGCATGATCATTTTACCCTGTGGAAACGGACAAATCAACAACTTCAAGTTACCACAGAACACTCTTTAAGACCTACTCAAAACAGAGAGAGAAACATGTAAAATACAAGTATATAGAAACAGCTGGATGAATACAATGAAGAACAGACAGTCAGAAAGACACCAAAGAGACAGAGAGGATAGCAGTAGGAAGAAACACAACAGCTGAACCAAAAACAATCCAGAGATGTCAGATTGAATTACCTCATTTTCTACAAAGAGGTTGAGCATGTCAACGGCCAGCTCCCACTGAGGACTGTTCTCAATGGGAAGCTCCAAGACTTTTGTCTTGACTTTGGGMTTCTTGGCCTGGGGAGGCTGGTCAGACTTCTTCTCTGTCTTACTCTCCTCTGGGGAGGTCTGGGGAGAGATGAGGGAAACAGCATCATTAAGACTAAATAGCCATAAAGTAGTGCTCTTCACTCCTGGTGAGTGTTTTTCAGCCTGCTCCAAGATGGGTTTGTTTTGTCTGATCAGCTGCTTATTGGCAAGACAACACAAACTGATCTGGGACCAGGCTACTTGCTTTTGTCTAAGTCTGTACAAACTGCAGTCTTCCAGGACACAAAAGTGCAGAATGCTACCATAAACGTTACGATAATAGATGTCAAATGTGTCATATTCAATATTACCTCCATCTCCTCATTCTCTGGCGGCGTCTTCTTCTCCTCCTCCTCCTCTTCTGTCTCTTTCTGTCCATCTCCTTGGGCCTTTGTCTCATCCTGGTCAGTCTGCATGTTGCCCTGCAGAGAGCGCAGGTCTCTTCATTAACACCACATCTCTGCCCAATGATAGGACAGACAGACTTCCAGATAGGTACACTACTATATTTTGATGGCATTGCTAACTGAAGCCCCTCTTCCTCAGGTTGTATGGTTTAATAGCGCATTTGTACCTTTCATTGGACTCTGGTTTGGAAAGTTAATTGTAATTGTCTGTGTAGTGAATATTGAACAAGACACTTTGGTTAAAAAAAATATATATATACATAAAATGTGAATGAATATGGTTGTTATTAATCACCTCTTCCTCTGGTGTTGCCTGCTGTTCTGTGTCCATGGGCTCCTCTCCTTCCTCGGTCTTCTGGACCTCCACCAGCGAGGCTGAGGAGACGCTGAAGATGCCGTGGATGTTGACCCTCACCTTCACCTTGACCTTAGAGCTCTCCCCAGACGCCTGGGGCACCACCTTCTGGATCACAAACTGACCTATAGGAGAGGACACAGGAAATAAGGTGGTAATGGCACACAGTCGGTACATTTCACAGGAAATACTGATGACAAACTGGGCTCTAATGTATTGTCCCCTTCGGGGGAAACTTACATTACAGACACTTGACAAAAACACTTATAAACAACAACAAAAAATGTATACAAAAATCAAATCAATGATACGTTTCATATTGCAAACTGTAGTCAACAGGCCATTGCTGCTAAGTTACATAACTGACTATGTTTCTATGGAAGATACTGTTGGCAGACAGAAAAGGACCCACAGGAGCGTGGTTGATAGTGGAGTCAACGCCGTGGACATACCTATGGTGGGGTCGGGGTACGGCAGCTCTTTGGGGGTGTTGTAGTAGGCTTCCAGAGAGAAAGGCTCCCTCCGGTAGAAAGTCAACACTTTGGAGAAGGGTGCAGCATGGTTCTTTGGGAATACCTCGCAATCGCTACAATGAACAACACACATAAGTCTAGTTAGGACTAAAATAACTACAATGAACAACACACATAACAGTCTAGTTAGGACTAAAATAACTACAATGAACAACACACATAACAGTCTAGTTTATTAGCACTAAAGTAACTACAATGAAGCTATCCCACAAAAAAGAAATCTATAAAATCAAGGCGATAATAAATCCAGATACATATTGTAGTTTACCTCGAGCCTTCCTCTGCAGCAGAGTTCCATTTCAGAGAGATTGGGTAAGCAACTGCGTCTGTGATGGAGAACTCACGCACTTTGAATGCAGGGGACAGGATTGCACACTGAGGAGGCAGACAGGACATTCTTAGCAGGGAGGCAAACCATTATTCCATCACCATACTCCAGTAGAAATCAACAACAATGAATTAGGTCCTACTGGTAAGAATGATATGATATAAATGTTGGAATCCCGATCATTACTACATAGTATAGTAGCAAAAGCGTTTGGAGGCTAACTTTCTTTTTCTAATTTGCTGAGCAAGCAAATCCTGGATGTCCAAAGGTCATTTTAAGGTCAGGAGTGGGGAAACGAGAGATCATCAGACCTGCAGGGCACATCCTCTGGCCACGGCCTCATCAGCATTCAGGGTGGTGCTCAGCTCCTTCCCAAAGAATCTGCTGATCCTCTCTTTGACAGACGGGATACGGGATGCTCCGCCCACTATTTCCACCGCATAGATGTCCTCCTTCTTCAGTTCTGATTGGACAGGAACCAGGAAGGCACCAATCAGAACTGACAGTCACTGACATAACTCAAAACTATAAAAAGACAATACTCAATGCCTACACAGATAATGCTCAATTTGATGCTATATGCAAACCTACGATACTCACTGGCTTGCTCCATCAGGTTGTGTAGTGGTGCCTCCACTCTGGCCAGAACGTCAGCACACATCTCCTCAAACTGAACCCTGGAGAACATACAGATGCAGATGTAGGACCTTAATTTGATCACCCTGTTGTTGCAACTTCTTGCACAGCAGGAAATGCAAACGTGTAGTGTATTAAAAGTTAAAAAAGGCTCCTAAAGAGTTTGTAATTYCCACCTAAAAATGTCATACTTGATTTCCCCTAAATAAAAAATGTATCAATCCCTGCAAAAATGTCAATTAATTACAAATGTTGCTGCAAGATTATTTTCCTGCTGTGAGAAACTGGTCAAATAAGATGCTACATATGTATGCATCATCAACATGCAGTTTCTCTGATAAAACTACCAGATTTCAAGGACCACCATGCGTTCTATGGTGTCACTATACTTACAATATAATAATACACTGAACAACAATATAAAATGCAACAAATATAAAAGATCCATGAAATGTTCCATACGCACAAAATGCTTATTTCTCTCAAATGTTSTGCACAAATKKGTTTACATCCCTGTTAGTGCGCATTTCTCCTTTGCCAAGATAATCCATYCACCTGACAGGTGTGGCATATCAAGAAGCTGATTAAACAGCATGATCATTACACAGGTGCACCTTGTGCTGGGGGACAATAAAAGGCCCATCTAAAATGTGCAGTTGTGTCACACAACACAACACATGTCTCAAGTTTTGATTGAGTGCGCAATTGGCATTTTGACTACAGGAATGTCCACCAGAGCTGTTGCCAGAGAATTGAATGTTCATATCTCTACCGTAAGCCTCCTCCAAYATCGTTTTAGAGAATTTGGCARTACAACCAACCGGCCTCACAACCGCAGACCAYGTGTATGACGTCGTGTGGGCGAGCGGTTTGCTGATGTCAACGTGGTGAACAGAGTGCCCCATGGTGGCAGTGGGGTTATGGTATGGGCAGGCATAAGCTATGGACAATGAACACAATTGTATCGATAGCAATTTGCATGCACAAAATTACCGTGATGAGATCCCGAGGCCCATTGTGAGACCCATTTCTTTTAAGGTATCTGTGACCAACAGATGCATATCTGTATTCCCAGTCATGTGAAATCCATTGATTAGGGCCTAATGAATTTATTTCAAGTCACKRATTTCCTTATGAACTGTAAGTCAGTAAACTCTTTCATGTTGCATTTATATTTTTGTTCAGCATAACTTYGTCATGTGGTCATTGCATCACAGACCAAAATAATGACTCATCCAATAGATCATGTAAGACCTGTTTATATCAAGGACCACGGCCATGCATTCTGAGGTGTTCAGTTGAGATAACAATCTCAAAACACTATACCTGTTGAGTTTTCCAGAGACGTCGATGTCGTTCATAAAGCACTCGATGTTGAGGGGCAGGTCTGAGGAGTTGGCGCTCATCAGCTTCTTGAGTTTCTCACACTCCTGGTAGAGCCTGACCAGAGCCCTGGGCTTGGTCTTCACGTCCAGCTTGTACTTCTTCCCAAACTCCTCACAGAAGTGTCTCACCAGCATCTCGTCAAAGTCCTTCCCGCCCAGCTCCGGGTCGCAGGCCGTCGCAAAAATCTGAGGGAAAAGAAAATGGTATTAAAAAAACATGAATATGAGCAAAAACTAATTATTAGGGCCGGGAGTTTTTCCTGAGCCCATGTGACCTGGCCAGAACAACTCTAGGCCCTAGAGCACTTGTTTTGTTTAATAGCCAAAAGGTTATTGAAGTTGTCTGTAAATTCTTTGTGGACATTTCGGTTTTCAGTAAAAACAGTTATTTTGTAGAATCAGCATGACCCCCCATAGCCTCCTCTGTCTCCTGATTAAAGACACCTACCTTCAGCTTGCCCTTGTTGAAGGCACAGACAGAGGTCTGGTATCCAGAGTGTCCAATGTCTACAAACACCACAATCCTGGGCTTCTCCTCTGGAGCAGGGAGGTCCTGCTTGTAGATTCCATATGCCAACGCCACTGGACGGAAGATGTGTATAATCATTCTTTATTATGAAACAGCAAATCACCTTAATATCAAATAATACGGTGTGGGTGAGTTAAATAGCTACAGTAACTCTGTTAGGGGTCAACACAGCTCTCTCCATACCTGCAGTTGTCTCATTCATGAGCCTCAGACAGTTGAGTCCAGCGATCTGTGCTGCRTCCACCACTGATCTCCTCTCGGCATCCGTGTAGTAGCAGGGGACCTGAGGAGGATGATTCAGGCATGGTGAGCCAGCAGGCCTAGAAACTCAATTCTAAATTGTTTTTCCCATATCCGGTCTTTTAGTCTAACTGTCCAAACTCAATTTAACATGTGACCAAATTCCTGGTCCTTCTAGTAAAGTGTAGCGCCCAGTGCACACTAGCACGCTGCAGATTGATACTCACAGAGACAACGCAGTCAGCCACGGGTTTCTTCAGTGCATGCTCAGCGGTCTCCTTCATCTTGGTCAGAAGCATGGCAGTGACCTGCTCAATGCTGAACACCTTCTCCTCCTCCATGTACATSACCTAAAGGACACACAGACACCAGTTGTCATTGTAAATGATTGCTTTTGGGGTTTGCACAGGTAGAGTACAATACAGAATAACACATGAAAATATTATACGGCAAAGACAGACAGACAACCAATATCTATGTTGATTACAGATTAGACAAGGATGATGAGTAATCTATCTCTCCATTAGGCCTACTCATGTATTCCCCACCTTTTTAAGGAGAACTAATCGTCACTGTTATCTCTCCTTACCTTGATGCCAGTGGTGCCCGAAGGCATCTGCGCTAAGTCGTAAACAAGGCTGGATTTCAACCGCTGGATGTACGGATCAGAAAAAGCCCGGCCATGAAATCTCTTGAACCCTTGGACTGTGTTCTTGCAGTTTGTGACGACCTGATTTGGGATTAGCAGGGAAATGATGCTGCATTATGATGCTGCATTATGCAAAATAAATGAGTATCTCACATTAAAAAGTAACTTAATGATGTGATACCTAATGAAGCAGGAGAAATCAGAAATGATGGAATAGCTTAAATCCCGATCAAATACTTTAGATATAAAAAAACTGGCAAAATTGACCCCATGGTTATATTTGGGGTTCTTTGAGGACGTGAATGCATAATGATTCTCTTCTGTTTTTAAAAGTTCCATCAGGTAATCAAATATTGGCCTGGTTATGAAATCCCTATTTCTATGCATAAAACCATAGAACTTGTTAGAAGATTCATACCCTCAATGTGTCACCAGTCAAATAAATAATAAAGTAGAGGGCGTCCCCTATTAACACATACCTGGCTTTTTGCAGCTGCACCAATAGATCGATTCCGTGGTCCAAATGACACACATGCTCTGAAAGAATGACAAACATCAGTAAAAGGCTTGTCAGTTTTCACAGGGCTTTCCATAATAAGATAACAGCGCTAGCTAAGATAACACAGTAGTATTAAATTGCACATCTAAATGCGTTTTATTAGCTGGCTAGAAATACAGAGCAGCAAACAAATGATTCCTATGAACAAGTCCATTGATGTCGAGAGATTGCAGGCCTCCTCCCAGTCGCATTCAAGCGTCCATTCATACTTCATTAAAAAAAAAATGAACCCTTGTAAGGGGGACAACAATGAATCCCCATTGTTTTCGAAAACACTCAAGATGTTACGTAAGGAATGTAAGTTAAGGTATCACAAGTCAAATGCCGTAACGTTTAATTGGTAAAATAGCTAACAGAGTACAACGATTGCTCGTTTTTACAAGTCATGGGTTGATCTCTAGCTAGCAATAACATTCACGTGCTGTGTTGCAACGCTGCTCGGCTAGGCTAATGTTAGCCCGCAAGCGCACCTCCCTTGTCTGTCTTGCTGCCAAGGCCACAAAATGTGTTCCAATCCCTCTAGTTTCTCAATCACTTTAGAGGCAAACATGTTGAAAATTACAATTCACACCATATTAACCACACAAATATAAATGTCACTTACGGTGTACATCGATCACTATATTCATTGGCTACAGTTTCTATTCCTCCGGCTCGAGCAACCGCTACATAGCAGTTCAGGAACCCGACGTCGAATCCTACCACAGACATCTTCGCAAAATGTTACTTAATTAACAGATAATACTATGGAAAAGCACAAAGTAGGCTTACAGTTAATTCCCTAAATACGACAGACCAGACCGCAAACTGAATGTATCAATGTACGTTCTGGTTTAATTCATTATTCCCACCCTAGTTCCATGAAGATGCAACTGAGTGCGCTACTTGCCGGCAAATTGTTGATGCCTTCGAACAAGCTCACTTTCTACACCTCAACATGATAGATTTCAGTATAAAAGTCCTATGATGATGATTGCACAGATCTCGAAAACAAGACCCTAGGGCCGAAGCATTTGAAAATGGCTGGAGGTAACGCGGATGTCTACAGAGACCAACACAGGAACAGCATGTTCATGCTAGACTACATTACCAAAAGTATGTGGACACCTGCTCGTCGACCATCTCATTCCAAACTCTTGGGCATTAATATGGAGTTGGTCCTCCCCTCTGCTGCTATAACAGCCTCCACTCTTCTGGGAAGGCTTTCCACTAGATGTTAGAACATTGCTGCAGGGACTTGCTTCCATTCAGCCACAAAAGCATTAGTGAGGTCGGGCACTGATGTTGGGTGATTAGGCCTGGATTGCAGTCGGTGTTCCAATTCATCCCAAAGGTGTTCGATGAGGTTGAGGTCAGGGCTCTGTGAAGGCCATTCAAGTTCTTCCACACCGATCTCAACAAACCATTTCTGTAAGGACCTCGCTTTGTGCACTGGGGCATTGTCATGCTGAAACAGGAAAGGGCCTTCCCCAAACTGTTGCCACAAAGTTGAAAGCACAGAATCGTCTAGAATGTCATTGTATGCTGTCTAGTTAAGATTTCCCTTCACTGGAACTAAGAGGCCTAGCACGAACCATGAAAAACAGCTCCAGACCATTATTCCTCCTCCAAACTTTACAGTTGGCACTATGCATTCGGGCAGATAGTGTTCTCCTGGCATATTTCAGTAAGGCCATTCTACTGTCAATGTTTGTCTATAGTTTGCGCGACTTTATACACCTGTCAGCAACAGGCTGAAATAGCCAAATCCACTAATATGAATGGGTGTCCATATATATATATATATGGATTAATTCTATGGACCATTCTGTATTCTTTTGTGACAAATTATTCAAGGGTACAATATGTATTGAATTAGATAATTTTTAATGGTAATGATCATTCTCAAAAGGTGTTATCATAGTCTACAACCATAATGACATTAAACTTTTGTTTCTTCCTCAATATTAAAATGCTTTTATTAGAAAGGTTTTTGGTGTTGTAGGCTGACTTTGCCCACTACTACTTTTTTTTTTTACATTTTTTTTTTTTTTTTAACTAGGCAAGTCAGTTAAGAACAAACACTTATTTACAATGACAGCCTAACAGGGGACAGTGAGTTAGTTAACTGCCTTGGTCAGGGGCAGAAAAACAGATTTTTACCTTGTCAGCTCTGGGATTCAATCCAGCAACCTTTCCATTACTGGCCCAATGCTTTAACCACTAGGCTACCTGCCGTATAGACAGTATACGATACTGTATTTTATACAGACCTGTTAGCCTGTGTAAAATTGCATTGGGCAGTAATCTCATTGCATTGTAACTTTACACTAAGTGACAAATGACAGGTCATTCTTATTTACTGTATATATATATATATATATATCTCTGCAGTGTCCCATCACACGAAAGATGGCAAACCATTCAATCCAAATATCCAGGTGAGGTGTTATCAAATTTATAGAAAAAACATTCAGATAAATATTGTCTTTATTGACAAAAAAAATAGAGTGAAGGTTTAAACAGGAATAGACAGAGAGAGCAGCAAGATGGAAGGTTTCACTCTTCATTCTCGTAGTCAGCAGCAACCTTCCTCTTTCCTTCTGAGTGGACATGGTTGCCCCAGGTGTATGTCAGGTACATGCAGATCATTGCTGGAAAARAAGAACAGGAGAAGACCGGTTAGCGACTGAAAACAGGGATGTGGCTTGGGAGGCATACACTGAAAGATACAAGAAGCAATGCATGTAGAGTTAGGCCATTTAAAAACATCCAAAGAGTCCGTTTTTGTTTTTAACATGGGCAGACAGAAATTGTATCAAAAGAGGTCTTTACAGTGTGCCTCAGAGCACCCCTCTTGTAGACTAAGTCGCAATGGACATTGCTTTAGGAAACATAAAAGTAGTCTGAAAGTGTTCTACACATCTATCCAACTACAGCAAACAGACTACACTGGGAAGATTCTTAGTTGTAGCTGAATAGGTGTGTAGAAGCCTGAGTAGCCACATCTGGTCATTACCTACATGGGACACAGCCAATATTACACCTCTCATTAATATAAGGTTTATTCCATAGTCACAACGTGTGAGATGAGTCATGGTCCAATGACTACCTGCTCCCAGCATGTGTCCCAGGTCCCAAGCTACATCCATGAAATCAGTAGAACTGTTCCGATTGGAGAATCAGTTTGCGTCACCGGGCAGTGAACAAGAAACTATTAAATCAGTTGATGCTACCCCCCCCCCCCCTCCTCCCCAAATCAAAACCTAATATGGATGCCAATGTTTTGTTCTGGCTTTGCGTGCACACGTTTCATCTACTTCCTGTCTGAGGCAGCATGAAGATGATTAAGACAAACAGGTGTGAAAGAGACCTGTGTGCACGCAAAGTGAGAATACAAAATGGAATCCATGTTTGGTTTTGATTTGGGGAGGGGGGTAGCATCTAAACTGGATTTAATAGTTTCTTGTTCACTGCCCAGCGATGCAAATGGTGATTCTCTAACCGGAGAACTGATTATGGATGTAGCTTGAGACACCGGACATGCTGCTACCAGGTAGTCATTGGAACATGACTCATCTCACACGTTGTCGCTATGGACTGCCCTTAGACCTTGTCTTATTAATTAATGAATCAGTGGTCTAATATTGGGCTATGAGGCCATATTTATCAAGATTAGAGCAGAAATAAATCCAGAATTTGGCTGGAGATGTTTGATAACAAACAATATCCTGCCTGGTTCTTCACAGAAACCAACGTCCAAACTCTGGGAGTACTTACGGGGAGCAACTTTGAAGACGGATGATGTGAATCGTCTCCAGACGTTTGGGATTCCTTTAGAGAAGTAGTTGGGGAAAGCCCTCTGCTCGAAGGGGGATAGACTATAGGTGATCACATGCCTGATCTTGGCCAAATCTCCAAAGTGGCGACCCATGGTGTCTAGAGAGACTATCTGAAATGACAAGGTAGGAGTATCGGTGAGGAAAAAGGTACACTAGTTTAGATGTTGCAATGCAGTCGTCACACAACTAACAATATACTGGTCCACCAAAAGTCACATTCTTTGAAACAATTGATTAGTCCCCAAAAAAATTATATTGTGTATTTCTCCATACATTGACACATCCTATGTGTTTTAATCAAATCAACTATATGCACTGAGCTTGTCTGATGCTTTAAGCTTGATTAATTAATTAAGACAAATGACTAGAGGGAGTCCGATCAGCAATTGATTTGATCGTGCTGGGCCGGGCTCAGAATTGCAGCACTGTTAAAAAAATACAAATTAACACCGATGTTCTGTGGTGGTCGCTGCAGCAGGGAGGAGAGAGAGAACGGGTGCTAGTCAGTCACACAGTCACTGTCTTTTTAATTAAGGTTATTGATTATAGAATTAAGTTGGGGTTTCCTCTCTCATCACCTTTCTTAGACAATAAGGCAAGGGCTGTTCTCATCTCATTCTGCTGCTACCTGCACTGAATTGATCTCAACACAAATATGCTGGTTAACTTTGCACATCGCAACATGGTCTGGGAAAAGGCCCCAATTCAACAGCGCTCTGATGCGTTTCAGAACCACGGACAGCGAACACTATCCAACACGGGAGAAAGCACATTTGTTAACAAATATTATTTTTATTAGTGTTACACCTTTGTTCTTACGTAATAACCATATACAATTTCATTACCACATGTCTTAAACTGATGGACTGTGCCATCCCCACAGCCTCCACAGCAGATCTATCCACTCAGACAGGTGTCTTGTATACCATGATTTATTTTTTTGTTGCTACTGCTCAACTAAAGTAAATCTCATTCGACCAACCGCCTATTGACCAAACAATCGACTAAAAATGGGGTCAGTCCTAGTTTGTGGTGAAGTAAAAATTTGAGATGTTTTACAAAACAATGTCATCAACGATTGGATCCTCGCTAACCAATCAGAGTTTTAAAGTCAACGGCACATTTTCAAGAAACCGCTTTACCCACGTGTTCTGGCCCAATCCATCGGTTTCTGGGACAAATCAGAACAGTTAGAATGTTTGCGTTCTAGAAAATCGTCAGGGAGGTAACTCCGATTCATTGAGGAGTAGAAACTAATGTCCGTGGGCATAGCGTTTGGCCCAGGGCAAGGAGTTTGGGTTGCCAGGCAAATGTGCATTTCTTCCTCTTAAGAAATGACAACCAGCCAGTCTTCCACAATAGTAGTCAGAATATATTACCACCCTTCACTTACTTACAGCTGCACTGTGGTCAGACAGGCTTTGTTTAGATTAATACACAGCGGCGCTGGCGCGAGATATGGCTCTGAAGATGAACCTCAATCCAATGATGAGAAATGGTGTTGTATTGTCCCATTATTCCAACTGTTACACCGAGAAGATCGAAGGAGTGCTATTAAAACTAGTTGGGATAATATAGGAGAATTCTGAATACAACGCAATTTCTCATCCCTGGATTGAGGTATGTTTCCAGAGCCATATCCGGTGCCGGCTCCTTAATGTCTTAACCTAAACAGGAAGCCAGTCCGACCCCAGTGCAGCTCTGAGTAAGAATAGGGTCGGAATCTATTCTGACTAATATAGTAGACATTTCATGTAGTCACATTTATAAAAGAGCAAATTAGTTATGGTTGGAAGTAAAAATGTAACTGTCAATAGACTATTAGAAATGTGAACGTGATATCTTCGTTTTATTTCCAAGCATAACTGGATAGGAAACACTACATTAACTAAAGTTACTAGCTAAATTAGATTGATAGCTAACTAACGCGTTAGCCAAGTTAACATCAACACCAAACATTAGATGACATGTCATTTCGTCAATGACATTACAACACGTAAACTCATGTCTGACAGATAATAGAAAGTATGAAGACGATACAACCTAGCTAATTAGCTACCTAGAAAAATATATTGCACAAAAGTGAGGGCAAACGGGACCAACCTGCAACAAGCTAGCCAGTAACTAACCTCCCTAGCTAACGTGAAGACCTTGCTTGACATTCACGCCAAGATTTAAAATGTGTGTAATGACACGAGACTCTTATTTCGCAAAATCCCCAAGACATACACTGATATGACACGTATACAGGTGATTAAAATTGTGAAATTAACCACAAACCCTTCAACTTTCAATATCTCTTACCGTACTGCTTCTCAAGACCCAGATTAATAGTGGTTGATGACGTCTTTGCACTGGTTTGGTTCAACGTCCAGCGCAATTAAGCCTTTACGTAACTTCCGTTCTTCTTCTTCTATGGTATAACGGCGTTCGCAACAATTATATGTGCATTCCGCCAACTACAGCGCGGGTTGATAATAAGGATCCCAAAAATTGGAAAAAATTTGAGTACAAATAAAGTATCATACTAACTACCAAAAAAAAAGAAGTTAACCAAACAAAATCAACCTGCTTTTCTGTAAAAAAATCATTTTAATCAGATCCCAACACAGGCTCAGAAGCCTCCTGTGAGGGCAGGACATTTCCTTGCGACAAAAGTCCTTGTAGTGCTTCTGCCGGGAAGTTTTGCAGCCCCCAAAACTTCTCGGCTGCAGATATATCCAGCTTCTTTGACTTCTTAGACACTTGTGCTGTACAATTAATCACTGAAGCTATAAATGCCACAAAATCCACTTTCATCACAGGTGTATCCAGATCACCTGATTGACTTAAAATACTATCAACTGGTTGCAATGCATCCACCTCCATATCTTCAACACTGTTTCCTCTTTCCCCTTCGACACTCTTCACCGCCTCCACATAGGAGATAAGCTGTACAAATCTGATCCTTGACACYTAGACCTCCCTTACCCTAACAGGGCAGCCAAGGAAGTCTGGATTATGATCCCCACCACAGTTGTAACATTTTCATTGACAGATTCTTCAATATCATACTTCTCCTGTCTGCAAACATTTGACACGTGACCATATCCTTTACAATTCTCACACTGTAATGGTTTGGACACAGACGGTCTCACTGCATACCTCACATATCCAAGCTTCACATATTCAGGTAGCGTCTCCTCAAACAACAATAATATCCACAGGCTTTTCTCCTTCCTTTCATTTACCATACGGGTCAGGTGATGTGCACTGACCACTCCTGGGATTTTCTGACTAAGGTCCAATTTGTAAGTCGCTCTGGATAAGAGCGTCTGCTAAATGACTTAAATGTAAATGTAAATGTACTCATCATCTACAGTACCGGTCAAARGTTTCAGAACATCTACTCATTCAAGGGTTTTTCTTTATTTTTACTATTTTCTACATTCTAGAATAATAGTGAAGACATCAAAACTATTAAATAACACATATGGAATCACATAGTAACCAAAAAAGTGTTAAATCAAAATATATTTGAGATTTGAGATTTTTCAAAGAAGCCACCCTTTGCCTTGTTGACAGCTTTGCACACTCTTGGCATTCTCTCAACTAGCTTCACGAGGTAGTCACCTGGGATGCATTTCAATTAACTGGTGTGCCTTGTTAAAAGTTATTTTGTGGAATTTATTTTCTTCTTAAAGCGTTTGAGCCAATCAGTTGTGTTTTGACAAGGTAGGAGGGTATACAGAAGACAGCTCTATTTGGTAAAAGACCAAGTCCATACTATGGCAGGAACCGCACTAAATAAGCAAAGAGAAACGACAATGCCATCATAACTTTAAGACATGAAGGTCAGTCAATCTGGAAAATGCCAAGAACTTTGAAAGTTTCTACAAGTGCAGTCAGACCAATCTGAGGGGACACATGCCCCTGTGGGCATGGCACTTCTGATCCCACACAACAAGGCAGAAAACCAAGCTGATAAAGCTTTGTCAAGCATTATGTAAACTCTCCATCTAGTATAGGAGTAAATTCAGACATGATTGCAGATGCAGACGCACAAACTTTACGCTACACAATGGTGTGTGTCTCAGCAGTCAAATGTGTATTTATGTCAGAACAACCATGCAATTTACAATTATATTGAATAAATACTCAAGGATCTGTGCATGCTCTTTATTTTTTTTCAAGCAAATATTTAGATAATTATTCATTTATTCTTTTTTGTGATAATCAGTGAGCCGAACAAGACCGTACAGTACATTTGTTTTGCATAAATAGATGACATGCATTTTAGTTCAATTCGTCAATATATTAGGTATGCAGTCATTTCATAACCCAGGGTAATAAATACACACAAAAATCAAGTTGTCTATAAAAGATAACTTACATTCTGGACCGTACGAAAAGAGAGGTTGTCCGTGAAACAACAGTCTGCAATCCCCAGGAATAAAACGAAACGTGAAAGTGTTGGATACAAGTATATAGGCCCACTTTTTTAAATATTTTGTCCAGAACAGATGTACTTAAAATGTACCAGTTAGTGTGAAAGAAGAGACTAAAGATGGCAGAACACCCTAAATAAATTAACAAAAATAATAACTTAAAAATCAATCCATGTTCTCATGCGTCAACACAATGCAAAAACACAAACAAAGCAAACAAACAAACCAGACAGTAAGTGGAGGAATATGACATCTTCACAACATTCCTGCCTATCACGTCACATAAACATGTAAACAAAGGAAATCAATGCTATATTTTCTATTTAGATAAAAATACTTTTTTGGCAAGTAAATGCATCTGTTCTAGATAAAATCCAACTCCATGCACTGATGTTTTGACAAAGACACTGATGAGTGACATGAAGTCACCAGACCAGAATGTTACAATAGGCGATTGTGAAAAAGTCACAAAAGTTGCTAAAGTCAAGCGCTTGAGGATGGAATAAGTCTAGCGGCAGTTGATGCACCAAGTTCAAATGGAATTGAGCCTGACCCTGGAGGTGGGCCTTTAGCGGCATGTGCACCTCGTAGCGATCATGTCATCTAACTCCTTGTAGGCAATGGAGTCACCTTCAAGGGTTAAAACACTCAGGGGGATGTACTCCAAGGGAACACACGAAGGCCGTGGCACAGAGGAGTCCAGTATGTGGTAGATCATGTTCTGGAAGAAAGTGTGTCTGGGGGAGCCGTAGATGAACCCCACAGCCCTGGGACACGTGCCTTTACAGTACCTGGGGTTGTACCTGTGGGGGAAAATGATCCAATGGCTCAGTTTGAGCTCACTGAAGCTCACTCTGAAGTCGTACAAGGCACAGTCGCTCGTAGGGAAGTCAGAAGTCGGGAGGAGGTCCGGGAGGATGGTCTTCGGGCTCGTTTGGCCTCGTGCGTTGTTCGTGGATAGATCTGGAGATTCTCTCCTCAGTCTCCTCCTCTTGCTCCGGGTGATCCTTCGCTCCGGTTTGAACTCCGCCAGGCTCTCAAAGGTGTCCATCTCATTGGCTGACCTCGGATGACCTTGTGACCTGGTGGGCAGCCATCTTTGGTGAGCCAGCTCGCTGGTGTCATTGAGGTACAGGAGCAAGGACGGAGACCTTAGGTGGAGCTCCACGGGGGCCCTACCGCTCCTCTCCTCTCCTCCAGCCTTAGCCTCCCTGYCTCTGCCCTCCACACACGTCAGGTTGATCAGCAAATGGATGTCCTTCTTGTGGGACTGGATGAGAGGTCGGAGGAACGCCGTGATGTCCACCTTGAGTGCCACAATGAAAATAGGTTAACATTATTGTGGTTTAACATCCTGTGATTGTAAATGCAGTGTATCCACATAGGTGGTTGAATTGTGCATTTAAATGATCAAATAAAGCCCTTTTTCGTCTWAATACAATTTCCCTAAAGGAATAAATAGCTGTTTGCATTGAATTATATTGAACTAAATAATCAATCACCTCAACCCACTTCCTCCTGTGGTCCGTATGGAACAGGAAGTTGACTGAGTGATGGGTGTTGGGGCAGAGAAGACACTGATCCTGGGCAGCCTGCTCTTTCACATCTAGGTAACATTGGGTAGTCATGGACGTGGCCTGCTCTTGGTCGAAGGAGTACAGCAGGACAGACTTCAGGAGCTGCTCCTTGGCTCTGACACGGTCCAGATTGTAGGAGAGGTCTTGCATGAAGAACTCTGTAGGAAACATCGGAAATGAAGGCCTATGAGAAGAACCAGAGATTTAAGAGGAAGCGAGACACCTCACTTGCTTGTTTTTTCTGGTTCATATACAGTCAATAAACTAAGCAGACCAGACCCAGATGCTAATGCATGGGGGGGAAAATGCTAATGCATGGGGGGCCAAATGCTAATGCGTGGGGGGCCAAATGTGTCTGAATAAGTCAGCACTTTATGTTGATTTGCTCAGTCCTAAAAACTAGGCTACATCAAATACACTGAGTTCACAAAACATTAGAAATATAATATTGAGTTGCACCCCCTTTCTCCCTGAGAACAGCCTCAATTCATCAGGGCATGGACTCTACAAGGTGTTCCACAGGGATGCTGGCCCACGTTGACTCCAATGCTTTCACACAGTTGTGTCAAGTTGGCTGGATGTCCTTTGGGGTGGTGGACCATTCTTGATACACACAGGAAACTGTTGAGCGTGGAAAAACCCAGCAGCATTGCAGTTCCTGACACATTCAAACCGGTGTGCCTGGCACCTACTACCATACCCTGTTCAAAGGAACTTAAATATTCTGTCTTGCCCATTCACCCTCTGAATGGCACACAGGGCAAGCTCCTGGTATAAGCAGTCGCTTAGGACCCCAGGCTGCTAGGGGCATCGACCACCACCCCCCCCAAAAAAAATGTTTTATTAACTCAGTGGGGTCTCAACTTCCTGTTGAGAGTTAGTATAGTAGAATAAACAAGATGCAAGTTAGAAACTTGGTTGTGAATCAGCAATTTTTCATTTATTTTGTCAGTCACTGACAGTCACTCAAATTGCTCASCTAACAATTTTCAGATTGTTAGTTAGYTRRSYYARCTATCTCAACTTGTAGTAAACATGGCAGAAAACATTCTGGGCGCATGCACAAATCTTGCGTAGGGTCCCCAAAACGCTAGAGTCAGCCCTGATGGAATACACAATCCCATGGCTCAATTGTCTCAAGGCTTAAAATTCCTTTAACCAGTCTTCTGTCCTTCACCTACACTGACTGATATGAAATTAACAAGTGATATCAATAAAGGATAACAACTTTCACCTGGTCAGTCTGTCATGGAAAGAGCAGGTGTTCCTAATATTTTGTGCACTCAGTTTTGAACTAGTGTCCCTATGTAAAATAGACCTCACTTATGCCATTGCATTTCCATGTAAATTAAGTTTCACCCAAAACTCAGAGTTCACCTTTGCTTTGCTCCAGGCACTCACCCCGCGGGGTTATAAGTCGAACTGTGTTGTACAGGTGGTTGTTCCCTTCCAAACTCCTCTCATGTCTCGACGACATCCTGTACAGTCTTTTCATGTATCGAACATATCTCGAATCAGGTTTCATTCTTGGAGTCGTGTCTTGCCATGGATCTCCCTGTGCTGTTAGCGCCTTCAGAAGGGGTGACAAGATATTGCCATGTTGGTACAAAGTAAAATCGCCAAACTCGTCAGCTAGATTTGACGTGGTCGGGGACGAGCCAAGTGAAAAGCCGCCGATCAAGAGTAGTAAAATAGAGGTCTGGTAATTAAGAAAAATAGTCAAGTGGAGAGGAGTCTCCATTGTAAATCAGTCCGTCAAAACTTGGAGAACTCCCTCAGGTCAATAAACCTATGCACATGTCACTGAAGTTTAACAGGTGTGCGCAATCAACCCAGGGGAAGCATGTATCGCTACAGTGTGGGCAGTATCAGAGGGAAAGAGATAGGATGAGATCTGGTATGAGGGAGAAGGGGATACAGGAAATTAGTTTCAAGAGTATATTGAGTAGAACGTTATTAGATATAGTCTCAAATATTTTGTWATATTTTTTAAGAGCAACGATATGATTTAGTTTCAACCTGTCTCTGGCCTACACTCCAGTACAGTAGGTGGCGGTAATGCACCATAACTTTGGATGCCAACCGCCGATAAACCCCACCGAAGAAGAAAACGAATCAACTCAGGGCTGTCAAAACCCAGAAGGGAAATGTAAGGGGCCTTGGAAGAAGGTAATGGTTATTTTGTCATCTACACAGAATATGTATAAATATGAAACGTTCCCAAGGATCAACTTCAACTGTCAGTGTAAAGTAGAATGACTGATGAGCTGATTACAAGTGAGCATCATCTTTGCAATGAACCAAGTCATAAATGCAGTAAACATTAACTGTGACCACAAAAATCAGCTTACATCAGAAGGCCGATTGTGTCAGGGTGGGCTTGTGCTGATACTCAAACCTCTGTGTGTGTGTGTGTGTGTGTGTGTGTGTGTGTGTGTGTGTGTGTGTGTGTGTGTGTGTGCGTGCGTGCGTGCGTGCGTGCGTGTGCGCGCGCGTGCGTGCGTGTGTGTGTCTGTCTATTGTACCCTCCTTTACATCCTTGTGTGTGTTATTTCAGTCCCCAGCCTCTGTCTCCAGCATTCCCAAACTCTTCCACTTGACTGGCTTCTTGGAACAGAACAGCTTTAAAGGTCCGATGCAGCTGTTTTTATTTCAATATCAAATCATTTCTGGGTAACAATTATGTACCTTATTCTGATTGTTTACAATTAAAATGGTCAAAAAGACACAAAAATAGCTTCTTTTTATTGTTAAAAATGCAAATTATTATTACAACCTAATAGTGTGGAAAGTTATATAAAACACAGGAAAATCACAGTCTTTAGTGCACTGGGTCTTTACCAGTTCTCTGCTCAGTGTTCCATGAGTTTAGGGGTAGAAAGGGGTTATGAAAGTACTGGTTACTGTTATACAACCCGACACAGGCCATACTTTAATAGTGTTTAAGGGCAGGGGAATGGGGAGTCCTATTAAAAGAGAGGCCCTTTACTGTAGTTAGCCCAGAGCACTTCTAAGGACAAAGGTTGTCTGGTAGGCCTATATTTATATGAGAGGGACTACTTCTTCATCTTTTCACTTAAGTTGAACGTTATTTCCCCTGACAGTTCCATGCAGAYAGAGGGTGATGTGGTCTATTTAAGCAATACGGCACGAGGGGGTGTGGTATATGGCCAATATACCATGGCTAAGGGCTGTTCTTATGCACGACGTAACGCAGAGTGCCTGTATACGGCCCTTAACTGTGGTATAATGGCCATATACCACAAACCCCCGAGGTGCCATATTGCTATTATAAACTGGTTACCAACGTAATTAGAGCAGTAAAAATACATGTTTTGTCATACCAGTGGTATACCACGGCTTTCAACCATACAGCATTCAGGGCTCGAACTTTAATGTAAAGTTATTCTATAATAATGACAGCTTTTGTTCATTTCACAGAGCCATGGTGGCCTAAGGAGATCGAACAAGCCAATAGAAGGATGATACCTAATTAGATAAGGTTTGAATGGCCACGGTGACACTGTGAATACAACTGTTTAACTGATTGCATCATCACCATTCTGAGTGCTGCCCTCCTCCCAGACAGAGAGACAATAGCACATTGTTTAACAAACTATCACTTATTATGCTATTGTTGTCTGTGTTCCAAACCATGTCATCACTATTGTCTGTGTTCTAAACCCGTCATCACTATTGTTGTCTGTATTCCAAACCCTGTCATCACTATTGTTGTCTGTATTCCAAACCCTGTCATCACTATTGCTGGTCTTTGGTGAAAATAAATCAGTGTAAAAGATGCATAAACTGATTCAAATTATTTCAACCTTTTTTTTAAATAATGTAGCATTGGATCAATTTGAAATGTAATGGTGTGCTCTCTACATGGAAACTTTTTTTACACTGCAAAAAGATAGATTTTTTGTAACAAATTTTACACAGAGGTTTTCTGAGAGGTTTTAAAGGGTTGAGGTGATACAAGTATGCTATTATGAGCCACACCAACCTGACTCAATACAGATAATTACATGAATGAGCAGCCAGCTGTTCGTCATCTCTAAACTGCTCCTCATCTATTGCCAAAGTAATAACAGAAGGCTGACTCCTTGTTTCMTTACGCGTGGTGGGGGTTGGAGTGATGGCTGATGGGTAATGACGTTGTGATAAGTGACTAATAGTACCCCTCATTCATGCTTAATGGTTTACTAATGGGGAACAGTTACGACTCTGTTAAAAATTMCATYTAAATTCCAGTCAGTTCTGGAATTGAGTTCTATTCCGGATTAAATTCTTATTCAATTCAGCAATTGAAATGGAATTGACCCTCACACAATTGTCATTATTATGTGGTGATTTTCAATGCAATTTCAAATGGCATGTTGTCTGACAAACAGACGTGTGAGACAAGAGAACCCGACTCCCCGGGCAGAATTCTCCCCACACAGAATGGGGAGCAGGGAAATCATAAATGTGGGGACGCGTGCGTGCGTGCAGCCAGGCAGGCAGGTAGCCTGAGTGAACATGTTAAGTTCACTGCTCCTCACATAACTAACCTCACAGACGTTAAAGCTGCAGTCTGGGATTCGTGTTTCAGCCCATCGGGAGCCCTGCCACTGAGGAATATACAGGGACATATCACAGACCGCACCTTTTAATAACACATTTAACCCCGTAGTCAGACGAATCCCAGCCATGTGTGAGCCTGTTTACGACCGGGAGGGTRAATTTATGTCTGAACGACTAAGCCAGCAGAAAAATATCTCAAACGGCTTGACACAATCATTGCTTAAAGGTAG
>NW_019942807.1:96046-104902 GCF_002910315.2 Salvelinus sp. IW2-2015 | reverse complement strand
CACAAATGGGAATGTACAGTGTGATGGGTAACAAGGAGGGCGTGCAGTGTTGCGGGTCGCGGCAACGGTGCATGATAGGCGCGCGGAGAGAAAGGTGCCCTGGGGGGACGGGAAGCAGAGGGAGTGGCACGATAGTCGAGTGGGTTACAGAGCAAGTGGATGTCGAGGAGTCGAGTGGATCTGAGCAATGTGCAAGGATTGGCTACGATGTTTCGAGGGGGACGATGGAGTCGAGGGGTAGAGGAGGCGTGAGAGGCGAGGGGTTACGAGTTGAGGCGAGGAGGCGATGGAAGCAGCGTGCCAGCCCCCAGGCGAACCGTTGGCCACAGGGGGCGTAGCCCGAGCCGGGGACAAGAGGGAGATATCAGGTGATAGAAGTGAGAGGTGGTAAAACAAATATACACGAGTGAGACAGTGACGCGAATCAGAGGGGAGAGGTAAGGCGGAAATACAGAGAAGATAGGGGAGACAGACGACGAGGGGGTAGGGGGAAAGGGACAGTGGTGAGTTGGGAGGGAGGGGGGAAGGCGACAGCACAGGGAGAAGGGGCACACCCGAGCGGAGGGCACCTGTGCTGTGGGTGGGTCTGCCACCCCCCCTGCCAGGGCGCCCAGCGGCCCCCAGGAGGCCCCGGTGGAAGTGTATGACGGATGAGCTTCCAGGGGGCGGGGGGTGCCCAGGGCAGCGGGTGCGTCAGGGTTGACCAGCGTGCTCTCCGCCGCCGGATGCCGAGGCGCTGATGTCCGAGGGCCCAGGTGGGACCATGTCTCCGCCGGCCACTGATGGCCTTGGCGGGCGGTTCCGGACCGAGCGACGGTGACCGAGGACAGCGCGCCGGCCCTGGACCCCGAGCTGCCGGACTCGACCTTAGCACGAACCGCTGCCGTGTGCCCGGACCGAGCCGGCTGCGCGGGACCCCTGTGAGCACGAACCTCGTGCGTAGCCGGCGACCGGCCCCGGGGGGTTAAGAAGGATTCGGAGACTGGACGCGCCGCCGCCCGTGTGCTGGCAGCGGACCGGAGGTGGAAGCGTGGAGAAGAAGCTAGGTACGGTAGCAGAAAGCCATTGAAGTGAAGGCTGATGGGAGACTGACAGAACACAGGGAGAGCGAGTGGAGACTGGGACAGAACCAGCGAGATGGGCGAGATACGGAAAAGCCAGGGGAGAAGGCTGAGTGGGGACTGTTACAAACCAGGGATGAGACGCTGATGAGGTGACAGAAGCGTGAGATGGCGATGGTAGACTGATAAGAACCATGGTAGCAAGAGAGTGATTGACGGACAGAACCAGGGTAGAAGAGTTGGGAGCTGGTAGAAAGCTGATGAGGAGGCGGGTGTGTCTCAAAAGAAACGGTCGGCAATTGACGGTTACAGCCATGGAGGAAGGGGCCGGGTGGGTACTGGCGGTTGAGGCATGGGTGCCGCTAACTCAGGCAAGCAGGAGAGCGCGACCACACACACACACACACACACACAAACACACACACACCACACCACCACAACACACACACACACACACACACCACTCGACACCACACAACACCACACACAACACACACTCCACCCAACACACACACACGTGAGATGCAGAGCCACCAGCAGCACGCAGTTAGCAAACATGGGTCCTGCGCTGTCCATGACCCAAACAACAGACCAGTGGGGTGCTGAGCGCCAGGGAGATGTGGTAGGAGCGGCAGCCGACGCTAGTGATGATATGGATGTGAGCGTGCAGCTGAGCGCCAGGATACAGGAGGAGCGCAGCTTACGCCATAGACAGTGGAGGGAGTTCGGCAGCGAGCTCCGAGAGACAGGAGTGAGTCGCAGCGTGAGCGCCATGGGATGATGGATGTTATCGGCAAGCGGCACGCTTCGATTGGAGACAGAGATGCGGCAGCGAGCTGCCAGGAGAGGAGAGGGGCAGCGAGCGCGAGGAGAGCAGGGTGGAGCAGCGTAGCTCTAGAGAGAGGAGCGGAGCGGGCAGCTGAGCTGCCATAGAGATGGAAGGAAGCGCCAGCGAGACGCGAGGGGACAGTGGAGTGAGCGGCAGCCGACTTCCAGTGAATCAGATTGGAGTGGTGCAGCGAGCCAGTGAGACCCCGGAGCGGCGGCGCACAAGGAGGACCAGCGGTCATCCGGTGGAAGTGGGCCCGCAGGTATGCGAGCAGTGGTAAAAGAATGAGGGGTGGGTCGGAGCCGACGAGGCGGGGTAAAAGAAGAAAGTAAAGAAAAGAAAAAGAGGCAGGTGATGCATTGCAACACGTCGTGGGGTGTGGGCGCCTGCGGGAAATAGGCGGTGGGAGTGCGCGATGCCGGGAGATGAGAAGAATAAGGCAGATCGTAGCGCCTGTGTGTGGTAAATGAAGCGGTAGGTCCCGAGTGTGGTAATGTGATGTCGCTCGGGCCTGCCGCAGCTGGGGGTGGGAGAGAGATAAAAATAAAAAAATCAGCGACGAAGATGAGTGGTGAAAGAAAGGATGTAAGAGTAGGACTGAGGCGGCCGCGAAGTGACACCGGCAGGACGAACGCCCAAAAAGCTAGACAAGAGAGAGAAAGACAACAGACGTGGGTGTGCAGATCAAGCAGAGGTGGAGGAGGGTATGGATGTAACCAAGACTAGCAGCGAAGAACAAAGTATGGCAATGGAAGCGCAGACCGCGGCCAAACGTTAACCGAGTAGAACGCCGGGCCAAAGGTGTGCGTCCGCCCTACGAGTAGCAGTGACAGCTTAGCGGCAGATGCAAGCAGATCAGGGAGCGAGCGAGCCAGAGCGAAGTCAGGGTACTCATGAGAGTAGCTGCGGAGAGCCATCAGATAAGGGAGGGAATGCGAGCGCAGAGCGAAGCATTAAGCATAAGCGTGTAGCGGCAGAGTCGCACATGTCGAGAGCAGTAGAGCGAGTGCGTGCAGATGCAAGTCACGGGAGGTACCCATTGGAGCGAGCTGCAGAGCAAGCATTGGTAGCATGAAGCGACTGCCAGATCAAGCAGTAGACCAGGGAGCAGCGCAGATCAATCAGGGTAGGTCAGGGAGCGAGCGGCAGATTTCATAGCATGGAGTCAGGGACGCGGCTGCAAGCAGTCATGTAGCAGGGAGCTTAGGCGCAGCAAGCAAGGCATGAGCAGCAGAGAGCGAGCTAGGCAGTCAGCAATTCAGAGTACCAGACGGTGGCACAACAACGGGGGGTGTGGGGGTGAATGGACAGAAGGAAAGGGGTCGGCGAGGGGGCGGCCGGCGGAATGCGCAGCGAAAGGGTGGTGTGGGTGGTGGGTGGGGGGTGGGGCAAGGGGGGGGGGGGGGGTGGGGGGGGGGCGGTGGGAGGGGGATGGGTGGGGCTCGCAGTCGAAGGCGTGCCCGGGATGTGTGAGAGCCACCAGGACCCTAACAGCCAGTAAACACCACGCCTTAGAAAGTGAATTGGAAAGGATGAAGAAGAGCCTGGGAAAGAAACAACGCGCGAACGGGAGAGCATGAAAATGCCGGGCGTAGACAGGGGGCGGGTAAAACGTGAAAGAATAGCCGTGCGAAAATGGGTGCGGAAAGTGAGAGAACAAGACCCATGAGAAAGGCGGCGGAAAACAGAGAAGGGCCGCGAGACGGGTGCGATGAAATGTAGAAAAGAGCCGCGAGAAAGGGATGGGTGGAAAGGAATAAAATAGCCAGATAGAGTGGGGGGGCTGTAAAGGTGAGGAAAGAGCCCGGTAGAAAGTGGGCTGAATAGGGAAAATAGCGCGAGAAAGTGGGGCGTGGAAAGGTCAAGAATAATGAGCGGTAGCACGACTTGTCAGGACAGAGGACCAGATGCAGACAGGAGCGGCGGATGGACAGGTGCGCAAGCCATGGAGGAGAAACACGGGCAAGGGCGACGGCAGCAAGGGGCGGGAAGGGCAGATCAGCAGGCGCAGGGGTCAGGGCAGCAGAGGTGCGTGGAGAAGGTGCAGAGGTCAGGCTAGGGGCCTGCGCGGTCAGCAGGCAAGGGAGCGGTGAAGCAGGCAACCGGCAAAGCAGGACAGGACGACAGGCAGGGCGCGGGGGCAGGGCAGGGCAAGGGCGCAAACGGGAACCGAGGAAAGGAAAACTGAGTAGAAACAAGAAGGCGGGAGAGAACGCGGGGAAAACCGGACGAGATCAAGAGGAACGAGCAACAGCACAAAGGGAGAAAGCCAGGGGAAGACATACAGGGAGAAGGGGTAGAGGGGCGGACTACCGGGATGGGAGACCAACACAAAAGAAAGGGGACACCATGAGCAGGTGGGTGACACGCGAGAAAATGGGAGGGAAAAGACGTCGCGCCCAAGGCCAGCCATCCAGGGATAAACGGCTGGCTCCCATGCCCCATCAGGCCGGCGCCACCGGTGCGGCGTCGGGGCGCCCACGGAGCCCAGCGCCCGCCGGTCCAGGTACGGGCGCAAGAGGGAGAGGGTGTACGCATAACGCTAGCAAAGGAGATGATGTCCAGCAGTGGCCCGAGCGGCCGACTAACTGCAAAGTGGGTCAAAGGTGAGAGGTAGGAGGAAGCGAGTGCGAGCATGAGAAGAGAGGATAACCAGTGAGAAGCAGATGAGCAGAGGAACAGTTAGAGAGTAGAACCAGAAAGCGGAGAAGCAGAGAAGTAAGTGAAGCAACAGAGCAGAAAGCATAGAATCATGAAGTAGATAACCCATGAGAAGTCAGAGTGACCAGAGAAGCAGTAGAGATGCACAGGAACCCAAGGACAGGGCTCGTCCAGAGCCAGGTAGGCCCAGGCAGAGAAAAGGAAACAGCGGGAACGCACACATGGGGAACACCAAGACATACGTGTAGTTACAGTGGTGAGCTCTGCGCCGCGGCCGTCCTGCCGCCGGTGGGGGGGAGAGAGAGCATCAAAATGAATACAGTATGTGTGGAACAATGGGGCGGCAGGCTGCCGGGGTGCGCGGCAAAACGGGCAGAGACGCGTCTGGGAGAGAAATGCCGTGGGGGACGTGAATGCGAGGAGTGCGAGTGTGGACTAGTGTGGAGTCTAGGACGAGGGCAAGTGGTAGCTATGGATCTAGGAGGCTGTGGATGCAATGTGCTAGAGTCTCGAGGAGTGGTGCGTGACTGGTGGAGTCATGAGTGGTGACGTAGGGTCTGAGGAGTCGATGGTACGAGGAGTGCGAGGAGGTGCGAGTAGCAGCGGCCCAGCTCCCCCAAGCCGAACCGGTGCCAATGTGGCGGAGGCGGCCGAGCGGGGACAAGTAGTGGAATAAGATGCAGTGTGATAGAAGTGAGATGGGCCGTAAAACAAATGAGACCACTAGGGGACCATGACGGAATCCAGAGGAAAGAGGGATAGGGGGAGAAACAAGAGCACGAATGTGGTGGAGACAGAGACGAGGGGGGAGTGGGGAGAAGGTGAACAGGGTGATTGTGGGGAGTGGAGAGGGGAAGAGTCGGACATCACCAGGAGAAGGGTGCACACGCCGAATCGGTGGGTCACCTGGCTGGGGGGTGGCGCCACACCCCCCTGCCAGGTGTCCTCCAGCGGCCCAGGAGCCCCTGGTAGTGGATTACTGTGAGGCGCCATGGGTCTGGGGCCAGGCATCGGGCGCGGCAGTGACCAGCGGCGCGTCCCGCAGGCCGGGGCGCGAGGGCGAGTGCCAGTGTGCCCAGTGCGACCAGTCTGGCGGCCCGGCACCACGAGCCTGGCGGGCGGCCTGGACCGGCGTGAACGTGGACGTGAGGACAGCCGCGGCCGTGCCCGGACACGAGCCGCCGATCTCGGACCGGAAGCAGCGAACCCGCGGCCGCCCCGGACCCCGAAGCCGGCCGGACGCTGACCGTTTAGCACGAAAACCGCGTGCCTTGGCCGTCGACCTGGCCGGGCGCGAAAGGAGCGGAACTGGACGCGCCGCCCCCTGGGCGCAGCGGGGGATAGCGGAGGCGGGAATGAGCGAGTGTGAGACGGTGTTACCAGAAACCATGGGAGGAGCGGGGATGAACGTACAGAACTCATGGAGAAGGCGAGGTGTGTAGTAGACGTGAGCAGAACCAATGCTGATGAGGGCCGAGGTGGAGACGGTGAAAAAGCCAGGAGAAGGCTAGTGGTAGACGTGACAGAACCCCAGTGAGAAGACAGGCGGTAGATGTACAGAAGCAGGTGAGAGGCGAGGAGACTGGAGAAGAACCAGTGTGAGAAGGAGAGAGGACGGGACAGAACCAGTGGGAAGGATGGTGAGTGCGTGGAGAAACTAGAGGAGGTGCGGGTGGTGCGGCAAAAGAAACGGCTGTGCATGACGGTGAAGCAGGCCAAGTAGAAGGCCGGGGGGTACGGGCGTGTGAGGGCAAGGGGAGCGCTAACTCAAGGGCACAGCAGAGGAGTGCGGCAGCGACACACACACACACACACACACACACCACACACACCACACACAGCACACAGCAACACACACACACAACCACCACACACACACACACACACACACACACACAACACACACAACTGGAGATTGCAGATTCAAGCCAGTCACCCCAGACGAAGCAGGGGCCCTGCGTCGGGTCCAGTAACCCATAACCAACAGCCAGGGTGGCGAGCGCCAGGGGAAGGAAGGAGTCGGCAGCAGGCTGCGTAGGAGAGTGATGAGCCGAGCACGAGCTCCAGGAGACAGGAGGGAGCGGCGGCGAGCGCCGAGGAGACAGGAGGAGCGGCAGCGAGGCGGCCAGGAGATGGGGATCGGCAGCGTAGCGCCATGGGAGTAGAGTGTGGCAGCGGGGCGATCGAGCTCGAGGAGACAGGATGGAAGCGGCCGACGTAGCGCCCAGGGAGAGGAAGGGGAGCGGCAGGCGAAGCGCGTAGTGAGAGAGGAGGCGAAGCGGGGCAGCCGAGCCGCCGAGACTGGGATTGGCGAGCCGCACGAGGAAGAAGGAGGAGCCCGGAGACGGAGAAAGGAGCGGCAAGGGGAGAAAGGCGGGGAAGCGGCTGAAGAGGCGGGGGAGAACGTGGTGGAGGAACGGAACGCAAAGGGCACTGGGACCTGGCAACAAGGGAGAAGGTGGCGGGTGGAGCAGGAGACGGCAAGTGGGAGGACATAGACGAGGTGAGTGGAAATTTTAATAAAAGGCCGTTTGGTGGGTAGTTCAATTAAAATATCAGGCCAAAAAAACGTGCACGGCCCCTTTCTAAGTCAGATTCTTAAGAATAGTCCGGAAGAAGGGCCGCTACCACACTATGGTATACATACAAGAATTATATTAGACAACTAGCAAGTAAGGTTGATCTTGAAGTCTAGCCTTGCCGATGGTCGATCTAGAGGTCAAGTGGGCGTAGTCCTAGATTCGGCCTGATGGTTAGCGATTCTCATTGGTATTTCACACAGTTCTTTGAGTACATGTCATACCAATGAGCAATCCTGCATTGTGCAGTTGTTTTCAACAGGCCTATTCATGGGGAGGGACTGTTGTTGTGGGTTCGACAAACTTAGTGGGATGAGGTGCAGATGTTGGTGCCAGATAGCTTATGTTTGAGAGTGCGTTAAAAATCATTACCAGGTTATCTTATACAATTTTTTACAGTAGACTCAGCAAAATGACGTTGCCATGAGCAGCACCGCAGATATTGAGAGGAGCGAGATGCAAGACTTCGCTCTCTCACAGTCACACACAGTATCTGCGCAATGTGCACGGGTTCGCTTCGCGCTGTTCACAGCGTGGTAGCCAGGGGACCAAAACAGCGGAGAAGTTGACCAAGTATGCTGTTTACTTTCTGCATCGAAATGTCATATCGCTGAGTCCACCTTTAAATGAATAATGATCAGTGTAGGAGCAGTACTTCAAAGCTTCTAAAAACCAAACCAAGGGCCCTGTGTTTTGGGCTATCATCATGTTACATGTTACCTTTATTTTGAGCCTTTTCCACAAATGGCAATTACACCAAAAATAAAAAACTACTGTCTGAGAATGGTGCTGGACCATCTGACATGGAAAAGCTTTGTTGAAAAATGTTTAAATAAAAAGATTAAAATCCAGGTCGTGACATCCCACTGACGTYAATTCAACGTCAGTCTTCCACGTTGGTTCATGGTAATTTCATTGAAATTACGTGGAAACAACTTTGATTCAACCAGTGTGTGCTCAGTGGAATGATTGTCCAAAACACTGGGCCCTACTTATGCCTGATCTTGTCCTCTTCTGGCCATCTCCTGTACTGCCAAAGGAATCTGGAAAGGAATGAGATACTGATAGTGTGGCCTGTACCTCCTAGCTCCTCCATCACTCCTTCATATAAACAAAGCTGATMATTTAATGCGAAGGCAACATTCTATCCAGCTACTCGTAGCATAATGGCCTCCCACTTACCTCCCCTCGCCTACAATCACATTCTCAAGCTGAGAGGCTGCTTTCTTCTGCATTAATGTCACAGAAACAAGCTAAATCAGATAGGGAAAAGGGCAACCTTTTAAAGAAGGAACCGTGAGGTTTTTCTCTACAAAAGTATTTTGTAATTTTTTATTTAACTAGGAATGTCAGTTAAGAACAAATTCTTATTTACAATGACGGCCTAGGAACAGTAGGTTAACTGCCTTGTTCAGGGGTAGAACGACAGATTTTTACCTTGTCAGCTCAGGGATTCGAGCTAGCAACCTTTCGGTTACTGGCCCAACGCTCTAACCACTAGGCTACCTGCCGCCCCAAATGTAATGCTCTGTTCTTAGTGTTACGAGAACAGACTGGCACATCCCAATAATGTATTTGACTTTGACACATTCCTGACAAACAAGATTGATTAAAGCAGAGGAAAAAATATGTGAAAATAAACACAGTGGAATCATACATGATGGCATCAACACCATGGCATCATTCATGATGGCATCAACACCATGGCATCAACACCATGGCATCA
>NW_019942807.1:81095-95196 GCF_002910315.2 Salvelinus sp. IW2-2015 | reverse complement strand
ATGATGCCTTGTTGATCCACTGAATGATCGCCCATGTGTTGAGCCATCATGTATGCAGGTGTTTGTGTCCACTCGGTTGTTGCCAAGGTGTGGTTTGTTGACGTATGTCTATGTATAGTTCGGCTGAACCAATGAAATGACAGGTTGTTTCCAGGCTGCAGGTATAGGACTACACCCCTGCAGTGCAGACAGAGAGTGTGAAACATAGAAAACACAAATGGTATTTGTTATGCAACTTTATAAAATAACTTGGGTCAGTATATATATAAAAGAATGTGTTACTTCAACACGTTACAGTCAATAACTTTCCTAAGAGCTTAGGAATCCTTATATAGCTATAAATATGTCTCACCACTAAATCAAGACAGGTACAATATTAGTACCTGAAAAGTAGATTGTGTTACCATCAGTACATGGCTTATACTAGTGCTTGTTCAGTTAGCTTAGTGAAATACTCAACATTCACATTGAGGCTTGATCAAATATTGTAATACAGTCTCAAGAGGGTTTAAATAGATTRTCTGTTCAAATGTTGAACATTCAATGATGATAGAACATGTCTGAGAAGTGTCTGCGATGGTACGGCTGTGGCCCATCCTTTCTGTCATCCTCTGTGTCTTCACCAGCGTGGTTTTTGTTTCTCTTCCTGTGTCCCATCAGTCTGCTCAGTGTATTCAGTCCCCTGGGTAGCTCCCTGTCCTCCTCATCCTCTTGCTTGTCCTGACACCTGTCCTGTTGGGATACCCGTGGGTCCCCTAGYAGTTCCCTGAGCTCAGATGACAGACCTTTCTCCAGGTAGTGGTACGACTTCTTCCCATCATTATCCCTTATATTCACACTGGCTCCGTAGTCTCTCACCAGCAAGGTTATGACTCCATCATGTCCGTGTATGACAGCGATGTGTAGAGGAGTATAACCCGCCTGTGTTCTGCTGTTGACGTCCACCTCCGTGCCTCTCTTCCTGGAGATGTCCAGGATGTTGCGGACCATGTCTGTATTGCCGCCCTTGGCCGCCCAGTGGAGGGCAGTGAAACCCGAGATGAAATCTTTCTTCTCGGCCAGCTGCGGGTCCTGTAACAGGAGCCTGTAGATATGTCCCCAGAGACCGGCAGCAGACTTCACCAGCCACTCATGAGCTGCAGCTTCCAAAGGGATAGATTGATCAGAGTACTTATTGGCATCTTTAGTGGTAACCWTATTGGCCGCCGTGGTGAGATCATTGGTGGTGTCGTTGCCCTGTTTCAGGAGCTTGTTTGGGGTTCTCTTCAGCTGTGGAGACTGAGACTCAGAGTACTTATTGACATCCTTGAYATTGTCCCCTTGTTTCAGGTGCTTGTTTKGGGTTCTCCTCAGCTGTGGAGAGCCAGATGTTTGTGGTGCTACTCCTAGCTCTGGATGTCTGATTTTAGCYCCAGGGGAGGTGTAGGTGCCCGTACCCCACTCTGAGCTCACTCTGCCTGGGGGTTTAGGAGTCACGGCTGCCTCTGGTGGTAGAGGAGTGGGAAGTCTCTTTGCCAACATGCTTGGAATCTCAGAAGTTTTTGGTCCCACAGACACTTTGTTATTTAATCCATCCTGCCTCGTCAGTACTGGATCTTCTCTCTGTGATTGTGGTGGAGATTTCACTGCCACTATAGCAAACACAGGGCCAGTCATTTTTCCAGTTTTTCTGATCCCTTGATCAGCTGAAACATTCAGTATCTTGATTGTGGGTGTTTCTTGATAAGTATTTTTGATAAGGTTACTTGACCTAACTGCGCCCCCATAACCTGCTGGGTGTGCATTAGGTCTTCCCCCCAATTCATTTATATGCAGAGGCATATGTTTTACAATATCGTTTAAACAATTTCCATGTATGCTTGAAACACAACATGAATTGTTATTTTCAATGTCAGAGTTCAGTATCCTACCAGATTTGGAAATGGCTGAAGTTTCACTGTGTTCTGAAGGACTGGGTGAGAACGACGTGTTTTGACTGCAAATACTCTCGTCCAAGTCCGACTTCTCAGTGGTTGAATGTATTYCCTCTTTCACAAAGTCGTGAAACCTTTTCTTTACAACGACAAACTTGACATCATCGATCTGTTTGACGACCGCAACGCTGTTTATAATTGTCTTGAATATATCTCTATTGTGCTTCTTTTCCGCGGGATCACTGCAATTGATCTGAGGTTTAAAATTATTCAGCAAATCCGAATTCTTCACTTTGCCCCCGTGMTCCAACAAAAAAGTCAAAATAGTTTCTTGAGTCAAAGCCATATTTTWCAATGTTCACCTCTGCCTAGATAGAGGAGAAATGTTCACTTGTTGTTCTGAAACTCTCCACACCCCGACTGTCCCGCCCGTCTTCTTCTATGAGGATTGATGCCCCTCGCGTTGAGGGTCCCACCACCACTACCTGCTGTTTCCGGTGTCTAGTTAAACACATTTCCTGAGAAATTATCTTCTTGGCATGAACGCAAGATTGGGTTGGGAGATTGCGGATTTGCGGTGCATGCCAAACGTGCCCGGCCGGTGCGCGTCATATGCGCGTTCACGTTTCAATATCATCCGCTTCTCTTTCCCGGTATAGAGGATCTATTCTATTCCATTCTATCCTAGTCTAGTCTAGTTTTGCCAGATATGTGGACTCGAGTCACGTGACTTGGACACGTACCACTAGAGTTGCACATTTTGCGACTCGAATTTGCGAGAAGAAAAAAAAACACTTGCCACTCGACTTCGATTTGAGCATCTATGAATCGTGACTTAACTTGGACTTGAACTGTATGACGCGAGAGACTTGATTTGTCATCTCGCGCACTATGTAAACCTATCTGTCCTTCATATGGGAGTGCTGCAGATTCTGTGCGTTCTGTTCTGTGTTTTAACCAATCAGATTCGCGGAAATCACAGGTTGCGCAGGCCGGGCACAAAAGGTGCTCAGCTCCACTGTCCTCCAGTATTTATTTAGCAAACGTGATAACACATCACTCACGACAAACACAATACATTACTATTTACAGAAATGTTGCAGCAGCCTACACCTAAACTGTATGGGAAGAAAACGATTTCTCAGTCTGATCAACTAGGCTACTGATAACAACCGCAGCCCGCAGGGTAAACGAAGTGGTCATGTTATGTAGCCTATTTATAGTCCGTTTATTTGTTTTAGGAGAAAATGTGAATGTGATCAAATTTGGTTTAGGCTATATTCAAACTTGGGCTGGCTGGCTCAGGCTACCTTGACCTTTTCAATCCAACATGTCAATCCAAAACATAAATAGACTGGGAGTTACTTTTTAATTACATTTGCTCAGCCCTGTGAGTTCTCTTGTCAAATTGCAGTGTTTGTGTCTGTGTAAAGGAAAGTAGTTGTAAAATATAATTCATATTAACGAGTACAAGGTTGCTGCAGTTTCACAGGATTTTCATCCTCTCTAGGACCAGGAGTTTTTCCAGAATTTCTTTACAACCATGTGACCTGTTTAGAACTTATACCTAGGCGGCAGGTAGCCTAGTGGTCAATGGTTCGAATCCCTGAGCTGCCTAGGTGAAAAATCTCCCGATGTGCTCTTGAGCAAGGCACTTCACCTTAATTGCTCTGGATAAGAGTCTGCTAAATTACTCAAATCTAAATCTGGTCCCACTCCCATCATTGCACATATAAATACCTTTTTACAACTACTAATTAATCACTGTCAGACCCTATAGGGTCCTGATTTATACCTGGTTAGGCTACCAGATTAGGAAATGCTCCGGGCCCCAGAGAAAACAATTTGCCCCACCACTCTGTGACCTGTAGTGCCACCTCACCGGTCCCAAAAACCATTGCATTGGGTTTCAAAGACTATTACTTAACCCGGACGACGCTGGGCCAATTGTCCGCCGCCCTATGGGACCCCCAATCACGTCCGGTTGTGATACAGCCTGGAATCGAACCAGGGTCTGTAGTGACGCCTCTAGCACTGAGATGCACTGCCTTAAGACTTGAGACTTGCTTAGGACATGCAAAAATTGTGACTTGGTYCCATCTCTGAGTTTTACACTTTGGTTTTCTTTAGCAGAATAGTTTTTGTCATTGTGCCAGTTCATAAAACACCTGTTATTAGCCTACATGTTGTAACAAAGTAATAATAATGCGTAATAATTCATACTTGATGAATGATGGATGGAACATATACATTTTYCCCCCCCAGGTCTTTGACTATTAGCCTATAATAAAAATGTAATCACTTCCCAAACTCTTGATTTATAGTCTGTATTTACAGCTCACCATCAGAACCAGCCCATACCAACACAGCGCAGATTGTCTGTGTTTCTCCTTCTCCGTGCGTAAAAATCTGTTCTCATGGAAAACCAAGGCGCATCATTCGTCTCCTCTCTACAGTACTAAATCAATGCAATAGAGGCTCCACCTTGTACAGTACCGTCTTACTACATGTGAGACTTTAAGAAATTGCATTTCAGCACATAGGGGGTGTTGCCGCAAAGTAGCCATATTGAATGAATTGAGACGTTCCGCTGTCAACCATCGCCGTCCACCCAACTAGGTCCCGATGAAGACAGCTCCTCGTAAATTCTACTCCCCACACTTTTCTTCTTCACGATGGCCGCCACGGACATAGACATTTTCGCTGTAAGTAGCCTAGAGATTTGCTGCGTTTCACAAACATCGTGAATTAACAGCCTAGTGCATTATGCACAGCCTACGTTGCAGTGTGCCTACTGGTATGTTCTGGTATAAGGTAGTAGCTGATTAGGCGGATATGCAGCATCTAAAGCGGGGTATCATCAACACCGGGAGAGCAGTGATTTCCTTCCCGTAGACTAGATAGCCTTTGGAGAACTGTAGCCTACTCTTGACGCATTATTATGTCGACCCTGTTCTAGGTTGTTTATAAAATGTTAATTGATGCTAGGTATGCAATTGACGCATTTTATACGTTGCCCTCTGATATTGCTGATATTGACACCTCACTCTGCTGTCACTCAGAGATTAAACCAATAGCCACTCGATGCTACATTGTATCAATTCGGTYCACAGATGTATCATTTGCCACTGTCGGTGAAACATTGTAACRGTTTTACAACGTGTTTATTGTAGCCACGCAGGCATGACATGTTTGTCGAGAGAAGAGGGTTGATACATTGTAACGACATCACTACAATGAAAGGAGGGAGAGTTGAACTGTCAGCGCAACCCTAGCTAAGAGGCTAGTTAGTTTGAGTTGTTGTGAATTGAAGCTAACCTGCGGATAACAGGATAAGTAGCAGCCACTTGTCTCTCCATGAGGGAACTGAAGGAATACTCAGTTCAACAGTATAGGAACACACACACTCTGAGGACGTGTGTATCTGTCAACATATGACATCCTTCAATGTTTGTTCGTTAGGGCAGCCTACTGAATTTGAAATTGATCCCCAGGCCAGAGGGGTCATAACTTAAGGTTTGAACACAAGCCACTTATCTTCATATCAAAGCTACTTATTTTCACTCATTCTGAGCACATAGTTATTGAGTTAGTCCTTCAATTAAACACTGTAGTTCAGTTTGCAACACACACACACACACACACACACACACACACACACACACACACAACACACAAACACACAACACACACACACACACACACACAACAACCACACACACCACACAACAACACACACCACACACACACACACCACACCACAACACACACACACACCAAGACACACACACACACACTACGGCACATGGATGTGAAGCGGATGACAGATTGTGTTTGTTAAGGGTGTGAAATAACAGCTACACAGAGGGATCTTTGGCCCGTGTGTGTGTGCGTGTATGTGTGTGTGTGTGGGTAGAGCACTGGGCCAGTGGCACAGATGATTGTTGTGTTGAGCTCATCCTTGTCCTCATGGCTAGCCTTCTGTGCTGTGAATAACAACATGTTGTGTTTCTGAAGATGGCCCAGCCTTCTGTGCTGTGAATAACAACATGCTGTGTTTCTGAAGATGGCCCAGCCTTCTGTGCTGTGAATACAACATGCTGTTTTCTGAGATGGCCCAGCCTTCTGTGCTGTGAATAACAATACCATTTTTAATTTAACCTTTATTTAACTAGGCAAGTCAGTTAAGAACAAATTCTTATTTACAATGATGGCCTACCCCGCCCGGCCAAACCTCGAACGAGCTGGGCAATTGTGCACCGTTTTATGGGACTCCAATCATGGAGGTGTGATACAGCCTGGAATCAAACCAGGGACTGTAGTGACACCTCTTGCACTGAGATGCAGTGCCTTAGACAGCTGCGCCACTCGGACCCAAACATGCTGTGTTTCTGAAGACGGTCTGGGTACACTCCAAATTGCACCCTATTCCCTATGTAGTACTACTTTTGACCAGGGCCTATTTAGCTCTCGTCATAACTAGTGCACCACATAGGGAATAGGGTGCCATTTGGGAGTGTGCCTAGACCGTCTTCAGAAAACAGGTTAGTATCTGGCTATGGGAAAATGGATTGTATGGACTGCATCGCTAATATTCTGAGTTAAATATAACCTAGCATTATACAGGTCTTCATCCTGGGTTAAATATACCTATATTTAGTCAGGCCTTCGTCCTGGGTTAAATATAACCAAGAATTAGTCAGGCTTCATCTTGGGTTAAATATAACTATAATTAGTCAGGCCTTCATCCTGGTTAAATATCCTAGCATTAGAGTCAGGCTTCATCCTGAATCCTGAAATTGTCAAGAAACTGAAGATCTCGTACAACGCTGTGTACTACCCCTTCACAGAGCAGCTTCATTAAATAGTACCCACAAAACACCAGTCTCAACGTCACAGTGAAGAGGCGACTCCAGGATGCTGGCCTTCTAGGCAGAGTTGCAAGAAAAAGCCATATCTCAGACTGGCCAATAAAAATAAAAGATGAGCAAAAGAACACAGACACTGGACAGAGGAACTCTGCCTAGAAGGCCAGCATCCCGGAGTCGCCTCTTCACTGTTGACGTTGAGACTGGTGTTTTGGGGGGTACTATTTAATGAAGCTGCCAGTTGAGGACTTGAGGCATCTGTTTCTAAAACTAGACACTCTGATGTACGTGTCCTCTTGCTCAGTTGTGCACCGGGGCTCCCACTCCTCTTTCTATTCTGGTTAGAGCCAGTTTGCGCTGTTCTGTGAAGGGCGTAGTACACAGCGTTGGTACGATATCTCAGTTTCTTGGCAATTTCTCGCATGGAATAGACTTAATTTCTCAGAACAAGAATAGACTGACAAGAAGTTCTTTGTTTCTGGCCATTTTGAGCCTGTAATCAAACCCATAAATGCTGATGCTCCTGATACTCAACTAGTCTAAAGAAGGCCAGTTTTTATTGCTTCTTTAATCAGGACAACAGTTTTCAGTTGTGTAGCATAATTGAAAAAAGGGTTTTCTAATGATCAATTAGCCTTTTAAAATGATAAACTTGGATTAGCTAACACAACGTGCATTGAAACACAGGAGTGATGGTTGCTGATAATGGGCCTCTGTACGCCTATGTAGATTTTCCATAAAAAATCTGCCATTTCCAGCTACAATAGTCATTTACAACATTAACAATGTCTCCACTGTATTTTCTGATCAATCTGATGTTATTTCCATGGACAACAAAAAATTATTTAAAAAACAAGGACATTTCTAAGTGGCCCCAAACTTTTGAACGGTAGTGTATATTTTTGTTTACGTATTTTTTGTTTACACATTTATAACATGTGATTGTTCTCTCCACAGAATGAAGAGGAACGTTGCCTGGAGCTGGGCGGCCATGTTGGATTTGACGTCTTCCAGACCAGTTGGTCAGTAAATCAGTCACACAGGGATTCTGCTTCAACATCCTGTGTGTCGGTACGTAACGTCTGAGACCATTCCAGCCTGCAACATCTTAACGCGTCTCAGTTCTCACTACAGATACAACTCCAGCCTAGTGCCAGTCTATTTCTACTGTAGCAAAGGCAAGGATGTTTTCTGAACGCAGGAACATTTCGGTACCCAGGCTAAAACATCTTCAGTCACAGCATTTTTTATTTTCTCACTCACATCTTTTTAAAATGTTCATCGTATTTTCTACTTTTCTCTCTTTTTCTTCATCTCAGGTGAGACAGGGATAGGGAAGTCAACGTTGATGAACACGCTGTTCAACACCACTGTTTTGAGGCCGAGGAGGCCAGCCACTACCAGAACGGTGTGTACCTGCGGCCCAGGACCTACGACCTGAAGGAGAGCAACGTTCAGCTCAAACTGACCGTAGTCGACACCGTGGGGTTCGGGAGACCAGATCAACAAGGAGGAGAGGTGATAGTACAGGAACAGCTGGGTGCTTCGTTAGTGAGGCGGATAGGAGGTGGTTTGGTGAACCACATCGCGTGATGAGTAACCTTGCCTGACATCTGTTGAGATGTTTTAGCTCATGATTTGTATAGGTACTGTAGGGAGAGGAATGCATCAGGACTGGTCAGTTAAGTGTTCAGGTTGGGGTTCAGGTTAGGGTTCAGGTTGGGGTTCAGGTTAGGGTTCAGGTTAGGGTTCAGGTTGAGGTTCAGGTTAGGGTTCAGGTTTGGGGTTCAGGTTGGGGTTTCAGGTTGGGGTTCAGGTTGAGGTTCAGGTTAGGGTTAGGTTAGGGTTCAGGTTGGGGGTTTCAGGTTGGGGTTCAGGTTGGGGTTCAGGTTAGGGTTTCAGGTTTGGGGGTTCAGGTTGGGGTTTCAGGTTGAGGGTTCAGGTTGGGGTTCAGGTTGGGGTTCAGGTTAGGGTTCAGGTTCAGGTTGGGGTTCAGGTTAGGGTTCAGGTTTGGGGTCTCGTTTGCGGTTCAGGGGCTGGGGTTGCAGGTTGGGGTTCAGGTTGCGGTTCAGGTTTAGGGTTAGTCATTAAAATAGCACTTCTTCTTGGATGGTTTCTAGATACTGAACCTACTTTCATTCAGTGGTTAAAGGTCATTAAGACAGGCTGTAGCTATAAGAAGACCAACGTTGGACATTCAGCATTCCTCCTCAGGCCCTCTCRACTAGTGGCCCTCCAGCCAACACACATACAGTGTAAAGGATTTGCATAGCTCAAGGCTTTGGGTCTTTGTGCAGCCATGAATGGGAAGGGAAGAGTAGGGAGAGGATGATTAGAAGAGCTAATGCAGTCTGAAAAGGAACTTGAATAGTCAAACAACAGGGGAGTGGGAAAGTGCATTTTTGGAGCCGTATTATCGTGGCGGTTTGTAACCCAGATACTCTACTGTTTGTTTCTTGAATAGCRGGGAAAACTTTCCTTCTTTTCTGGTGAAAATGTGAGGTTGAGGTTGAGAATAAATACTGTGTATGTTTTCAGACCCTGTATTGTTTTATCACTTTTCTCAGGGATGTGATTGTTCCCGATTTARTCAGGAATTCCTGCTTTTCTAACATTCTCCATTCACTTGTAATTGAAACTGACCTATCCCCAAAGCCCAAATCCTGATCACATCCATGTTTTGTCTTTCTGTGCGCTGCAGCTTCAAACCCATAGTGGACTATATCGACAGCCAGTTTGAGACCTACCTGCAGGAGGAGATGAAGATCAAGCGTTCCCTGTTCGACTACCACGACACCAGGATTCATATCTGTCTCTACTTCATCGCCCCCACCGGACACTCTCTCAAATCACTGGATCTGGTCACCATGAAGAAACTGGACAGCAAGGTAACATTTGAAATACACTATATAAAAGTTTGTGGACACCCCTTCAAATTAGTCTATTCGGCTATTTCAGCCACACCCGTTGCTAACAGTTGTATAAAATCGAGCACACAGCCATGCAATCTCCATAGACGAATGTTGGCAGTAGAATGGTCTTACTGAAGAGCTCAGTGACTTTCAACATGGCATCGTCATAGGATGTGACCTTTCCCGAAAAGTCAGTTCTACAAATTTCTGGCCTGCTCGGGCTCCCGAGTGGCGCAGCGGTCTAAGGCACTGCATCTCAGTGCTAGAGGCGTCACTACAGACCCTGCTTCATTCCAGGCTGTATCACAACYGGCCGTGATTGGGAGTTCCCTAGGGCGGTGCACAATTGGCCCAGCGTCATCCGGGTTAGGGTTTGGCTGGGGTAGGCCGTCATTGTAAATAAGAATTTGTTCTTAATGTTCTTAACTGACTTGCCTAGTTAAATAAAGGTTAAGTACAAATAGATCTGCCCTGGTCAACTGTAAGTGTTGTTATTGTGAAGTGGAATCGTCTAGGAGCAACAACGGCTCAACTGCGAAGTGGTAGGCCACACAAGCTCACAGTAGTGAGTGGCAACACTCACTACCGAGTTCCAAACTGCCTTTGGAAGCAACGTCAGCACAATAACTGTTTGTCGGGAGCTTCATGAAATGGGTTTCCATGGCCGAGCAGCCGCACACAAGCCTAAGATCACCATGCGCAATGCCAAGCGTTTGGCTGGAGTGGTGTAAAGCTCGCCGCCATTGGACTCTGGAGCAGTGGAAACACGTTCTCTGGAGTGATGAATCATGCTTCACCATCTGGCAGTTCGACAGACGAATCTGGGTTTGGCGTATGCCAGAAAATACCTGCCGAATGCGTAGTATCAACTGTAAATTGGTGGAAGAGGAATAATGGTCTGGGCTGTTTTTCATGTTCGGGCTCCTTAGTTCCAGTGAAGGGAAATCTTAACGCTAAAGCATACAATGACATTCGAGACACTTCTGTGCTTCCAACTTTGTGGCAACAGTTTGGGAAGGCCCTTTCCTGTTTCTGCATGACAATGCCCCTTGCACAAAGCGAGGTCCATACAGAAGTGGTTTGTCGAGATCGGTGTGGAAGAACTTGACTGGCCTGCACAGAGCCCTGACCTTAACCCCATCGAACACCTTTGGGATGAATTGGAACGCCGACTGCGAGCCAGGCCTAATCGCCCAACATCAGTGATCTGACCTCACTAATGCTCTTGTGGCTGAATGGAAGCAAGTCCCGCAGCAATGTTCCAACATCTAGTGGAAATCCTTCCAGAAGAGCGGAGGCTGTTAAAGCAGCAAAGGGAGGGACCAACTCCATATTAAAATGCTCATGATTTTGGAATGAGATGTTTGACGAGCAAGTACAATTTTGATCACATATTCTTGTATTAGGAGCTGCTCTTACACTGTTGCAGGAAAACCTTTTTGGACGTTGACATGTTAGCATCTGAAGCGTTGGACACCATAGAGTTAACAGGCTGTGTAGCCTGAAGGATACTGACAGGGGTTCAGGTTCAGGCACAACCAGTTACATTTTTATCTCAAAGTAGAGCTGCATTGCATTTTGATGCTTGTATTTGTGTCAATCCAGAGGTATATTTTTTTTAAACATAGTAGACCTGATGATTAAACGCTATTGGAATGCAAAAGCTGCTCCTCCCTGTACTCCCAGGTAAACATCATCCCATCATTGCCAAGGCAGACACCATATCTAAGAGCGAGCTGCACAAGTTCAAGATCAAGATCATGTCAGAGCTGGTGAGCAACGGTGTTCAGATCACCAGTTCCCTACTGAGGACGAGGCTGTCACCGAGATCAACTCCTCTATGAATGTGAGTCTGATGCACCACATACGCAACACACGCACGCCACACACACACACACACGCACGCACGCACGCACGCACGCACATGCACGCCACAACCACACACCACACACAAAATTATACACACAAACATGGACACACACACACGCACGCACGCGCACACCACACACACACACACACACACACACACACACACACACACAACACACACACACACAACACACAACACACACACACACACACACACACCACACACACACACACATATACACACCAACATGGACAACACACACACACACCTTGTCACATCACAATGCAGTTGTGTATGCCAGGCACCTGCACACTGTAATCAGATTGCTTGCCTTCCTGATTGACTGCGTCAGCCGAGGAGTCGATGATTGATTGATTGATTGATTAAAAGAGACCACAGTGTCTTCCTCTTCTTCAATGCCTTAAAAGAACACCAGCTTTATTTGTGACACATTTGTGGTCTTGTGTTTTTGCAACAAGTCGTTGTTATATTATAACGGGGGTCATACATGCTCATGACAGTCTTATCATGCGTTATAAAGAGTTACTAAATGTTCCCATATTAAATTAAATCCTTTCTTCCAGGCCATCTGCCCTTCGCTGTGGTGGGGAGTGTTGAGGAGGTTGAAGTGGGGAATAGATGGTGAAAGCCAGACTGTACCCCTGGGGAACTGTACAGGGTAGGTATCTCTCTATTGATCCTGTACCTCTGGGGAACTGTACAGGGTAGGTATCTCTATATTGATCCTGTACCTCTGGGGAACTGTACAGGGTAGAGTATCTCTATTGATCCTGTACCTCTGGGGAACTGTACAGGGTAGGTATCTCTCTTGATCCTGTACCTCTGGGGAACTGTACAGGGTAGGTATTCTCTATTGATCCTGTACCTCTGGGGACTGTACAGGGTAGGTATCTCTTATTGATCCTGTACCTCTGGGGAACTGTACAGGGTAGGTACTCTCTATTGATCCTGTACCCCTGGGGAACTGTACAGGGTAGGTATCTCTATTGATCCTGTACCCTGGGGAACTGTACAGGGTAGGTATCTCTATTGATCCTGTACCCTGGGGAACTGTACAGGGTAGGTATTCTCTATTGATCCTGTACCCTGGGGAACTGTACAGGGTAGTATCTCTCTATTGATTCCTGTACCCCTGGGGAACTGTACAGGGTAGGTATCTCTATATTGACCTGTACCCTGGGGAACTGTACAGTGTAGGTATCTCTATTGATCCTGTACCCTGGGAACTGTACAGGGTAGGTATCTCTATTGATCCTGTACCGCTGGGGAACTGTACAGGGTAGGTATCTTATTGATCCTGTACCCTGGGGAATACTGTACAGGGTAGGTATCTCTCTGATCCTGTACCCTGGGGACCTGTTACAGGGTAGGTATCTCTCTATTGATCCTGTACCTCTGGGGAACTGTACAGGGTAGGTATCTCTATTGATCCTGTACCGCTGGGGAACTGTACATGGTAGGTATCTCTATTGATCCTGTACCTCTGGGGAACTGTACAGGGTAGGTATCTCTCTATTGATCCTGTACCGCTGGGGAACTGTACAGGGTAGGTATCTCTATTGATTCTGTATATTGATATTACGCAATCACTAGAGACCCATATCATCAATGCCAATATAAAAAAAGACTTGTTATTTTCTCAAATGCATATTGTTGTTAACTTGCTATTGAATGACCAGTCCCTTTCAAACTATAAGGTATATTACCATATTAAACCAACCATATAACCCAGTCCTGCTGTGTTGTGTTGATCAGTGGAGAACGAGAGCCACTGTGACTTTGTGAAGCTGAGAGAGATGTTGCTGAGAGTGAACATGGAAGACCTGAGAGAGCAGACTCACGCCAGACACTACGAGCTCTACAGACGCTGCAAACTGGAGGAGATGGGATTTACAGATACAGACCCCGACAACAAACCCTTTAGGTGAGACCAGCTCTTGTTCAACGTTACATAGCGGGCAGGTTGTCTATCCTTTTTTTGGGGGCTGAAGGTTTGTCATCAAATATGCACAATATAAAGTGAAATTAGACCAGTGTTAGAAGTCAAAATACGGCCAAAGCATCAGAACACCTAGTTGTCCAGGGGCCGGCGAGTACATCTACAGTAAGGAGCAAAACCCCATGGACGTCTCCCAGCAGTCAGAGACCTAATACACATTCTAGAATGAAATATAGACACCCTATTCCCTACCTAGTGCACTACTTTTGTCCAGGGAACCCTATGTAGTGCACTAGGTAGGGAACGGGGTTCCATTTGGGATGCATACATATGCCTGTTTAACTGTAACTACCTTGTCTTCCCTCACCAATCAGTCTGCAGGAGACGTATGAGGCCAAGCGGAGAGAGTTCCTGGGGGATCTGCAGCATAACGAGGACGACATGAGACAGATGTTTGTCAACAAGGTGAAGGAGACCGAGGCAGAGCTGAAAGTAAAGGAGAGGGAGGTAATCATTCACAGGTGCTTCTGGGAGTTTGTTTTGTTTAGATTATGATGTTGTTCTGCTCCCTTTCATAC
>NW_019942807.1:76617-78919 GCF_002910315.2 Salvelinus sp. IW2-2015 | reverse complement strand
CCTCACTTGAACTCATCTTCATTTTGTGACTGTGTGTCTACAGTCATAACGTAACAGGGCATTTTGTGACTGTGTGTCTTACAGTCATAACGTAACAGGGCATTTTGTGACTGTGTGTCTACAGTCATAACGTAACAGGGCATTTGTGACTGTGTGTCCTCAGTATAACGTAACAGGGCATTTTGTGACTGTGTGTCTACAGTCATAACGTAACACAGGCATTTTTGTGACTGTGTGTCTACAGTCATAACGTAACAGGGCATTTGTGACTGTGGTCTACAGTCATAACGTAACAGGGCATTTGGGACTGTGTGTTTACAGTCATAACGTAACAGGGCATTTTGGGACTGTGTGTCTACAGTCATAACGTAACAGGGCATTTTTGGACTGTGTGTCTACAGTCATAACGTAACAGGGCATTTGTGACTGTGTGTCTACAGTCATAACGTAACAGGGCATTTTGTGACTGTGTGTCTACAGTCATAACGTAACAGGGCATTTTGGACTGTGTGTCTACAGTCATAACGTAACAGGGCATTTGGGACGTGTGTCTACAGTCATAACGTAACAGCATTTTGGAGTGTGTCGTACAGTCATAACGTAACAGGGCATTTGGGACTGTGTGTCTACAGTCATAACGTAACAGGGCATTTTTGGACTGTGTGTCTACAGTCATAACGTAACAGGCATTTTGGGACTGTGTGTCTACAGTCATAACGTAACAGGGCATTTTGGGACTGTGTGTCTACAGTCATAACGTAACAGGGCATTTTGGGACTGTGTGTCTACAGTCATAACGTAACAGGGCATTGTGGGACTGTGTGTCTACAGTCATAACGTAACAGGGCATTTTGGACTGTGTGTCTACAGTCATAACGTAACAGGGCATTTTGGGACTGTGTGTCTACAGTCATAACGATACAGGGCATTTTGGGACTGTGTGTCTACAGTCATAACGTAACAGGCATTTTGGACTGTGTGTCTACAGTCATAACGTAACAGGCATTTTGGACTGTGTGTCTACAGTCTAACGTAACAGGCATTTTGGACTGTGTGTCTACAGTCATAACGTAACAGGGCATTTTGACTGTTGTCTACAGTCATAACGTAACAGGGCATTTTTGGGACTGTGTGGTCTACAGTCATAACGTAACAGGGCATTTGTGACTGTGTGTCTACAGTCATAACGTAACAGGCATTTTGTGACTGTGTGTCTACAGTCATAACGTAACAGGCATTTTGGGACTGTGTGTCTACAGTCATAACGTAACAGGGCATTTTGGGACTGTGTGTCTACAGTCATAACGTAACAGGCATTTTGGGACTGTGTGTCTACAGTCATAACGTTAACAGGGCATTTTGGGACTGTGTGTCTATCTCTCTGTCTGTCTGTCTCTCTCTCTGTCTGTCTCTCTGTCTGTCTGTCTGTCTCTCTCTCTCTCTCTCTCTCTCTCTCTCTCTCTGTCTGTCTGTCTCTCTCTCCCTCCTTTACTTTCTTTTTCTGTTTTTAGCATTGAATTCATTATTTGATATACTATAGCTCAAGTGATATTTGTAATCTTCACTACAAGTGTTCAACTCCTGACAGTCCTTGAGTGTTTCAGTGTCACTATAGCCAAGCCTTTAACTGACCAAACGCTATAGTAGCAGACACTAGAGCCCTGAAGCTCTGGCCTAGTGTTCTGCTTGTCTCTATGGGACTGACACTCGCACAGTTGCAGTCAGGAAGTGACTAATGATATAGCATTACAGTGCCAGGAGACATCTTGGCTTGGAAACTGTGATACGGGGGACGGATTGAGTCTGACATTGTTTTCCCAGACAGTGGAGGAGGTCACAGTTTGCCCTGTCACCGCCTGATCGCCTGATGCTTGTGGTTCTGCAACACACACACATACAAACACAATAACACACACTACACACACCACCCTACACACACCACCACCACCACCAGACCGTCTCTGCATAGCGCGACCTGTCAGTCTCGATATCCGCTAGGCTGGGTCACTGGTGTTTAGCTACACACAATATGAATTGATAGGGTAACACTAGTCTTTTCTCACAGCCTCAGTGTATGATAACACAAATCTGACTAGACTGTGATAACACCAGTCATATGTAGCTAGTGTTATCATAGAGGCTGTGGACTGCATGTGTCATTCACTGTTTGGGTGCTACCAGAAACATAGACTTGTCTGTGGGTGACGCTTAGATGGTTCAGAGTTAGACATCTTAGAAGGTTCAGAGTTAGACATCTTAGATGGTTCAGAGTTAGACATCTTAGATGGTTCAGAGTTAGACA
>NW_019942807.1:57150-71056 GCF_002910315.2 Salvelinus sp. IW2-2015 | reverse complement strand
CTACATCTAAGATGTCTACTTCTGAACTGAATAGGCTACCATCTAAGATGTCTAACTCTGAACTGAATAGGCTACCATCTAAGATGTCTAACTCTGAACTGAATGCTACCATCTAAGATGTCTACACTGAACTGAATAGGTCTACCATCTAAGATGTCTAACTGACTGAACCATCTAAGATGTCTAACTCTGAACCATCTAAGATGTCTAACTCTGAACCATCTAAGATGTCTAACTCCCGAAACCATCTAAGATGTCTAACTCTGAACCATCTAAGATGTCTTAACTCTGAACCATCTAAGATGTCTAACTCTGAACATCTAAGATGTCTAACTCTGAACTCTCTAAGATGTCTAACTCTGAACTTAATAGGCTACCATCTAAGATGTCTAACTCTGAACCATCTAAGATGTCTAACTCTGAACTGAATAGGCTACCATCTAAGATGTTAACTCTGAAACTTAAAGTACCATCTAAGATGTCTAACTCTGAACATCTAAGATGTCTAACTCTGAACTGAATAGGCTACCATCTAAGATGTCTAACTCTGAACCATCTAAGATGTCTAACTCTGAACCTCTAAGATGCTAACTCGACATCTAAGATGTCTAACTTGAACCATCTTAAGATGTCTAACTCTAACCATCTAAGATGTCTTTAACTCTGAACCATCTAAGATGTCTAACTCTGAACCATCTAAGATGGTCTAACTCTGAACCATCTAAATGTCTAACTCTGAACTTAATAGGCTACATCTAAGATGTCTAACTCTGAACCATCTAAGATGTCTAACTCTGAACTGAATAGGCTACCATCTAAGATGTCTAACTCTGAACTTAATAGGCTACCATCTAAGATGTCTAACTCTGAACCATCTAAGATGTCTAACTCTGAACTGAATAGCTACCAATCTAGATGTCTAACTCTGAACCATCTAAGATGTCTAACTCTGAACCATCTAAGATGTCTAACTTGAACCATCTAAGATGTCTAACTTGAACCATCTAAGATGTCTAACTCTGAACCTTCTAAGATGTCTAACTCTTGAACCATCTAAGATGTCTAACTCTGAACCATCTAAGATGTCATAACTCTAACCATCTAAGATGTCTAACTCTTGAAACCATCTAAGATGTCTAAACTCTGAACCTTCTTAAGAGTTCAGAGTTAGACATCTTAGATGGTAGCCTATTCAGTTCAGAGTTAGACATCTTAGATGGTAGCCTATTCAGTTCAGAGTTAGACATATTGCATAAAGAATATCAGTGGTTACAAGCTTCTGTCTGTATTCCTATCCCAATGTTAATCTGTCTATTGTAATGGAATAATGATCTCTCTCCTCAGACCAAAGAGAGATCTGTTGGACATTTATCTTCATAGAGTCTCAATGACAGGAAATGTTAAGCAGCACACTGATGAGGAGGAGAAAGTGTGATGAAATGTGAGGAAATAAAAGGTTGACTATTGACTATGACTCTGCTGACTCCATAGACTTGGCTGATTCACCAAGTTAATGTGGAGGTTATAGTGCCCTCTATTGGACAGTTCCCACATTTCACATTATAACCAGTTCTTTTTATTTGTAGAGAGATGGTCCCTGTTTTCTTTCTTTGTGTGAAGATGGACAGATCATAAAACGGTTTGGTTCGATCTGTAAAACTGGAACATCCATAATGTTGAAATGATTGCGATCATTGTTAACACACTATTCTCAACTTTTTTTAAAGTTTTGCATACTATTTTCTTCTTATGATTTTCAATTCATCAAATTCTATATATGTTCCTTTTACCATATTTTTTGCCATATTTTCTTTATTTCAGTTGATTCGTGGCACCACAGCAACACCAAGGCAACCAGGAATGTGTCTCTTCATCACCATGGAAACAAGGGACTTATTTTATCTTCACTTTTTATCTTCAGGGACTATTTCATTCTCAAATTGTATGAATGGACCCCAATGACACCTCTTTGACACTACATGTGAGAGAGCGAGCGAGAGAAATGTGTGTGATGGCGATGAGTCGGCTGTGAGCCGCTCTGTATTCAAGGATCAGAAAGATGACCTTACACAGTGGGCTTCATGGGCGTGTCCAAAATGACCCCCTATTCCSTACAGTATACACGTCTTGTGGAGTCAGCACTGGAGATCAAAGTGTGCATCCTAAATGMYCCCCTATTCCCTATATAGTGCACTACTTTTGACCAGCGCCAAGYAGTGCACTATATAGGGAATAGGGTGTAATTCAGGACGCAGGCGTTCTCTCCAGTGCTGACTCCACAAGACGTGTGAAAACAAAACCTGTGGACTCAGTTATGATAACTTTAGCGTATGTTGTTTTACGTTCCTGGTGTGAATGTGTCAATCTACCATCTGAAACGTACATAGACATTAGAACCAGGAAACGTAACGCTAGGAAGAAAGTATGTATAGTTCTATCTTGGTTTCCAAACTGCTTCTGAAACAGAGCAACAGCTCGCCTTCCAGGCTAATATAGTTTACCCATCATTGTGTCAAATATTGACTGTGTGTGTGTGTGTGTGTGTGTGTGTGTTGTGGTGTGTTGTGTGTGTGTGTGTGTGTGTGTGTGGGTGTGTGTGTGTGTGTGTGTGATGTGTGTGTGTGTTGAGTGTGATGTGGGTGTGGATTAAGGTCCAGGCGAAGACAGTTTTTGGAGGATATATTGGCACGGATGTTGTTAGGCATTATCACTTTTATACAACGGGCTACCAACATATTCAAATAATGATTTACATATTTTCATAAAAAAGTATTTTGATTAATTTATTCATATTATTTCATCTTTCCACGAGATATAGTCCCGACACAAATTTAAGGTTGCTACCGAATCCAGCTGATTGCTGGTCGTTCGTTCTATCGGTTTGGTTGACAGAGATGCGACCCAGTCGTTAAGTCTTTTTGTTCTGTATCTATAGACCCAGTCATTAAGTATTTTTGTTCTGTATCTATGGACCCAGTCATTAAGTATTTTTGTTCTGTATCTATGGACCCAGTCGTTAAGTCTTTTTGTTCTGTATCTATAGACCCAGTCTTTAAGTCTTTTTGTTCTGTATCTATAGACCCAGTCGTTAAGTCTTTTTGTTCTGTATCTATGGACGCGACACAGTCATGCGTTCTAAATGTTCCATTGCCATGCTGGCTGACAACGTTCTTATCCCTTGCTTGCCAGCTAGCCAACTATGGCTAATTTACAGTCATGTCAAACAGTACAGCCAGGATAACAGCAAAGTAGCTGCGTTTGGGTTTGTTTAAGGTGTTTTCTAGTGACATTTATTTGGATACATCCATAACAATGAGCTAATGATGCACAATTTTGCATGGCATAGAATGTGCTCTCTCGTCAGGACAGTGTTGTTCAGAGGAGCTAGCCAACAACACAGCTAACACAATCACTAGCTGCATTTCGTTTCGTTTTACCTGTTATCTATTGACATTTCTTTGTATATATCCATAAAAATGATGCCAGCTGATTCATGATTTCCACTGGCTGAAAAAAGCTGTCTGTCTGTCTCGTCCGGACTCCCAAAACGTTCATTACTATGGGACAGCTGGAGATCGAATTTACAGATTGAAACAATGTTGCAAATGTCAAAGAGACAGACAGAAAGGGTTATACAAATCTCCGCTGTTGAAAACCAATTGCTAGTCTAAAAGAAATGGGATATAATGTCCAGATGCTTTTTATAGTGGAGATCAAGTTTATAAATTACCTGGCTGGGCTGATGAGACAGTGGATTGCGCAGTGAGATGGAACAGAGTAAATAGACATTTCAACGTCATAGGTTTAGCCGGTGGTGACTAGTGGAATAGACACTGGCTGGAATGCGGTTTTAACCAATCAGCATCCAGGATTAGACCTATCCGTTGTATAACATAGATTATGCATTTGTGTATTTATACATGCAAATGTATGTAAAGTAATCTAAATATGACTAAACCATAGTCAATAGAAGTGTAATAATTAATCCAGTGCTGTTTTACATGAATACAGAACTTGTATACTGTATATGAATATATGCATATTAATACTATATTTTCGAGTTGCTGATAGTTTTATGTATAAAGTATGTTATGATACTGTAGCTAGGTAGAGTCCAGTATGTTATGATACTGTAGCTAGGTAGAGTCCAGTATGTTATGATACTGTAGCTAGGTAGAGTCCAGTATGTTATAGCTACAGCATCATAACAACTGGACTCTACCTAGCAACAGTATCATAACATACTGGACTCTACCTAGCTACAGCTCATAAAACAACTGGACTCTGTCTAGCTACAGCATCATAACATAACTGGACTCTACCTAGCTACAGATAACATACAGGACTCTACCTAGCAACAGTATCATAACATACTGGACTCTACCTAGCTACAGTATCATAAACATACTGGACTCTACCTAGCTACAGTATCATAACATACTGGACTCTACCTAGCTACAGTATCAACAATACTTTATACATAAAACTATCAGCAACTCGAAAATATAGTATTAATATGCATATATTCATATACAGTATACAAGTTCTGTATTCATGTAAAACAGCACTGGATTAATTATTACACTTCTATTGACTATGGTTTAGTCATATTTAGATTACTTTACATACATTTGCATGTATAAATACACAAATGCATAATCTATGTTATACAACGGATAGGTCTAATCCTGGATGCTGATTGGTTAAAACCGCATTCCAGCCAGTGTCTATTCCACTAGTCACCACCGGCTAAACCTATGACGTTGAAATGTCTATTTACTCTGTTCCATCTCACTGCGCAATCCACTGTCTCATCAGCCCAGCCAGGTAATTATAAACTTGATCTCCACTATAAAAAGCATCTGGACATTATATCCCATTTCTTTAGACTAGCAATTGGTTTTCAACAGCGGAGATTTGTATAACCCTTCTGTCTGTCTCTTTGACATTTGCAACATTGTTTCAATCTGTAAATTCGATCTCCAGCTGTCCCATAGTAATGAACGTTTTTGGAGTCCGGACGAGACAGACAGACAGCTTTTTTCAGCCAGTGGAAATCATGAATCAGCTGGCATCATTTTTATGGATATATACAAAGAAATGTCAATAGATAACAGGTAAAACGAAACGAAATGCAGCTAGTGATTGTGTTAGCTGTGTTGTTGGCTAGCTCCTCTGAACAACACTGTCCTGACGAGAGAGCACATTCTATGCCATGCAAAATTGTGCATCATTAGCTCATTGTTATGGATTATCCAAATAAATGTCACTAGAAAACACCTTAAACAAACCCAAACGCAGCTACTTTGCTGTTATCCTGGCTGTACTGTTTGACATGACTGTAAATTAGCCATAGTTGGCTAGCTGGCAAGCAAGGGATAAGAACGTTGTCAGCCAGCATGGCAATGGAACATTTAGAACGCATGACTGTGTCGCGTCCATAGATACAGAACAAAAAGACTTAACGACTGGGTCTATAGATACAGAACAAAAAGACTTAAAGACTGGGTCTATAGATACAGAACAAAAAGACTTAACGACTGGGTCCATAGATACAGAACAAAAATACTTAATGACTGGGTCCATAGATCGAAACAAAAATACTTAATGACTGGGTCTATAGATACAGAACAAAAAGACTTAACGACTGGGTCGCATCTCTGTCAACCAAACCGATAGAACGAACGACCAGCAATCAGCTGGATTCGGTAGCAACCTTAAATTTGTGTCGGGACTATATCTCGTGGAAAGATGAAATAATATGAATAAATTAATCAAAATACTTTTTTATGAAAATATGTAAATCATTATTTGAATATGTTGGTAGCCCGTTGTATAAAAGTGATAATGCCTAACAACATCCGTGCCAATATATCCTCCAAAAACTGTCTTCGCTGGCATTAATACACACATACAAATTAACACACACACACACACACACACACACACACACACACACACACACACACACACACACCACACACACACACACCACACACACACACACACACACCACACAACACACACACACACACAGTCAATATTTGACACAATGATGGGTAAACTATATTAGCCTGGAAGGCGAGCTGTTGCTCTGTTTCAGAAGCAGTTTGGAAACCAAGATAGAACTATACATACTTTCTTCCTAGCGTTACGTTTCCTGGTTCTAATGTCTATGTACGTTTCAGATGGTAGATTGACACATTCACACCAGGAACGTAAAACAACATACGCTAAAGTTATCATAACTGAGTCCACAGGTTTTGTTTTCACACGTCTTGTGGAGTCAGCACTGGAGAGAACGCCTGCGTCCTGAATTACACCCTATTCCCTATATAGTGCACTACTTGGCGCTGGTCAAAAGTAGTGCACTATATAGGGAATAGGGGTCATTTAGGATGCACACTTTGATCTCCAGTGCTGACTCCAAAGACGTGTATACTGTACGGAATAGGGGGTCATTTTGGACACGCCCATGAAGCCCACTGTGTAAGGTCATCTTTCTGATCCTTGAATACAGAGCGGCTCACAGCCGACTCATCGCCATCACACACATTTCTCTCGCTCGCTCTCTCACATGTAGTGTCAAAGAGGTGTCATTGGGGTCCATTCATACAATTTGAGAATGAAATAGTCCCTGAAGATAAAAAGTGAAGATAAAATAAGTCCCTTGTTTCCATGGTGATGAGAAGAGACACTTGGCTTGGTTGTTGTTTCTGTTGCCACGAATCAACTGAAATAAAGAAAATATGGAAAAAATATGGTAAAAGGAACATATATAGAATTTGATGAATTGAAAATCATAGAAGAAAATAGTATGCAAAACTTAAAAAAAGTTGAGAATAGTGTGTTAACAATGATCGCAATCATTTCAACATTATGGATGTTCCAGTTTTACAGATCGAACCAAACCGTTTTATGATCTGTCCATCTTCACACAAAGAAAGAAAACAGGGACCATCTCTCTACAAATAAAAAGAACTGGTTATAATGTGAAATGTGGGAACTGTCCAATAGAGGGCACTATAACCTCCACATTAACTTGGTGAATCAGCCAAGTCTATGGAGTCAGCAGAGTCATAGTCAATAGTCAACCTTTTATTCCTCCACATTTCATCACACTTTCTCCTCCTCATCAGTGTGCTGCTTAACATTTCCTGTCATTGAGACTCTATGAAGATAAATGTCCAACAGATCTCTCTTTGGTCTGAGGAGAGAGATCATTATTCCATTACAATAGACAGATTAACATTGGGATAGGAATACAGACAGAAGCTTGTAACCACTGATATTCTTTATGCAATGTCTAACTCTGAACTGAATAGGCTACCATCTAAGATGTCTAACTCTGAACTGAATAGGCTTACCATCTAAGATGTCTAACTCTGAACTGAATAGGCTACCATCTAAGATGTCTACACTGAACTGAATAGGCTACATCTAAGATGTCTAACTCTGAACTGAATAGGCTACCATCTAACAAGATGTCTAACACTGAACTGAATAGGCTACCATCTAAGATGTCTAACTCTGACCATCTAAGATGTCTATCTGAACCATCTAAGATGTCTAACTCTAACCATCTAAGATGGTCTAACTTCTGAACCATCTAAGATGTCTAACTCTGAACCATCTAAGATGTCACTCTGACCATCTAAGAGTCTAACTCTGACATCTAAGATGTCTAACTCTGAACCTTCTAAGATGTCTAACTCTGAAACTTAATGGCTACCATCTAAGATGTCTAACTCTGAACCATCTAAGAATGTCTAACTCTGAACTGAATAGGCTACCATCTAAGATGTCTAACTCTGAACTTAATAGGCTACCATCTAAGATGTCTAACTCTGAACCTCTATGTCTAACTCTGAACTGAATAGCTACCATCTAAGATGTCTACTCTGAACCATCTAAGATGTCTAACTTGAACCATCTAAGATGTCTAACTCTGAACCATCTAAGATGTCTAACTTTGACCATCTAAGATGTCTAACTCTGAACCATCTAAATGTCTAACTCTGAACCATCTAAGATGTCTAACTCTGAACCATCTAAGATGTCTAACTCTGAACATCCTAAGATGTCTAACTCTGAACTAATAGGCTACATCTAATGTCTAACTCTGAACCATCTAAGATGTCTAACTCTGAACTGAATAGAGCTACCATCTAAGATGTCTAACTCTGACTTAATAGCTACATCTAAGATGTCTAACTTCTGAACCATCTAAGATGTCTAACTCTGAATGAATGGCTACCATCTAAGATGTCTAACTCTGAACCATCTAAGATGTCTAACTCTGAACCATCTAAGATGTCTAACTCTGAACCATCTAAGATGTCTAACTTTGAACCATCTAAGATGTCTAACTCTGAACCTTCTAAGATGTCTAACTCTGAACCATCTAGATGTCTAACCTCTAACCATCTAAGATGTCTAACTCTGAACCATCTAAGATGTCTAACTCTGAACCATCTAAGATGTCTAACTCTGAACCTCTAAATGTCTAACTCTGAACCATCTAAGATGTCTAACTCTAACCATCTAAGATGTTCTAACTCTGAACCTCTAAGATGCTAACTCTGAACCATCTAAGATGTCTAACTCTAACCATCTAAATGTCTATCTGAACCTTCTAAGATGTCTAACTCTGAACCATCTAAGCGTCACCCACAGACAAGTCTATGTTTCTGGTAGACCCCAAACAGTGAATGACACATGCAGTCCACAGCCTCTATGATAACACTAGCTACATATGACTGGTGTTATCACAGTCTAGTCAGATTTGTGTTATCATACACTGAGGCTGTGAGAAAAGACTAGTGTTACCCTATCAATTCATATTGTGTGTAGCTAAACACCAGTGACCCAGCCTAGCGGTATCGAGACTGACAGGTCGGCTATGCAGAGACGGTCTGGTGGTGGTGGTGGTGTGTGTAGTGGTGTTTGTGTGTTATTGTGTTTGTATGTGTGTGTGTTGCAGAACCACAAGCATCAGGCGATCAGGCGGTTGACAGGGCAAACTGTGACCTCCTCCACTGTCTGGGAAAACAATGTCAGACTCAATCCGTCCCCCGTATCACAGTTTCCAAGCCAAGATGTCTCCTGGCACGTAATGCTATATCATTAGTCACTTCCTGACTGCAACTGTGCGAGTGTCAGTCCCATAGAGACAAGCAGAACACTAGGCCAGAGCTTCAGGGCTCTAGTGTCTGTACTATAGCGTTTGGTCAGTTAAAGGCTTGGCTATAGTGACACTGAAACACTCAAGACTGTCAGGAGTTGAACACTTGTAGTGAAGATTACAAATATCACTTGAGCTATAGTATATCAAATAATGAATTCAATGCTAAAACAGAAAAAAAAGTAAAGGAGGGAGAGAGAGACAGACAGACAGAGAGAGAGAGAGAGAGAGAGAGAGAGGACAGACAGACAGACAGAGAGACAGACAGAGAGAGAGACAGACAGAACAGAGAGAAAGCAGAGAGAGACAGACAGAGACAAGAGAGACAGACAGACAGACAAAGAGAGAGAACAGAGAGAGAGAGACAGACAGAGAGATGACAGAGAGAGACAGACAGACAGACAGAGAGACAAACAGAGAGAGAGACATACAGAGAGACAGAGAGACAAAGAGAGAGACAGAGAGAGAGAGACAGACAGAGAGAATAGACAGAGAGAGAGACAGAGAGAGACAGACAGACAAAGAGAGAGACAGAGAGAGAGAGACAGAGCAGAGACAGAGACAGAAGAGAGACCGACAGACAGACAAGAGAGAGACAGAGAGATAGACAGAGGGAGACAGACAGAGAGACAGAGAGAGAAGAGACAGACGAACAAGAGAGAGACAGAGAGAGAGAGAGAGAGACAGAGACAGAGAGAGACCGACAGACAGACAGAGAGAGAGAGGACAGAGACAGAGACGAGAACAGAGACAGAGCAGAGACAGAGACAGAGACAGACAGACAGAAGAAGACAACGAGAGAGACAGAGAGAGACAGAGAGAGAAGAGACAGGACAAAGAGAGGAGGACAGAGAGGAGAGAGAGAGAGAGAGACAGAGACAGAGACAGCACAGGACAGAGACAGAGACAAGAGGAGACCGACAGACAGACAGAGAGACAGAGAGAGAGGAGGACAGACAGACAAAGAGAGAGACAGAGAGAGAGAGAGAGACAGAGACAGAGACAGAGAAGAGACAGAGAGAGACCGACAGACAGACAGAGAGAGAGACAGAGAGAGAGAGACCGACAGACAGACAGACAGACAGACAGAGAGAGAGAGAAAGAAAATACGGTACTTCTTCTTGTCCTTTCTGAATGTGTGTGAGGATCCCTGTAGAGACTGACCCATCAGCGTCTCAGCTGCCACCTTCCTCCTGTTGAAGTCGTTCAGTCTCTTCCTCCAGGTCACTCCTCTTCTCTCTCAGATTCCTCTTCTCCTCCTGATGCATCCTCTTCAGCTGCTCAAACCTCTCATGGAGCTGGATTGGAGGGGTTGGCAACATGGTAACATATAGCACTTTTGTGCTTAACGTCTAATAATATAGGCAGCGGAACACCCAAGGAACTGTCTCGGACTGCTGCACTGTTCAAATTAAAGTAAAAGGGCTCCAAACTGTTGGAAGCTCCAAAATCCCTTTTACGTTATGACTGTAGACACACAGTCCCAAAATGCCCTGTTACGTTATGACTGTACACACCAGTCCAAAATGCCCTGTTTACGTTATGACTGTAGACACACAGTCACAAAATGCCCTGTTACGTTATGACTGTAGACACACAGTCCCAAAATGCCCTGTTACGTTATGACTGTAGACACACAGTCCCAAAATGCCTGTTACGTTATGACTGTAGACCACACAGTCCCAAAATGCCTGTTACGTTATGACTGTAGACACACAGTCACAAAAATGCCCTGTTACGTTATGACTGTAGACACACAGTCCCAAAATGCCCTTTACGTTATGACTGTAGACACACAGTCCCAAAATGCCCTGTTACGTTATGACTGTAGAACACAGTCCCAAAATGCCCTGTTACGTTATGACTGTAGACACACAGTCCCAAAATGCCCTGTTACGTTATGAACTGTAGACAACACAGTCCCAAAATGCCCTGTTACGTTATGACTGTAGACACACAGTCCCAAATGCCCTGTTACGTTATGAACTGTAACAACACAGTCACAAAATGCCCTGTTACGTTATGACTGTAGACACACAGTCCCAAAATGCCCTGTTACGTTATGACTGTTAGACACACAGTCCCAAAATGCCCTGTTACGTTATGACGTAGAAACAGTCCAAAATGCCTGTACGTTAGACTGTAGACACACAGTCCAAAATGCCTGTTACGTTATGACTGTAGACACACAGTCCCAAAATGCCCTGTTACGTTATGACTGTAGACACACAGTCCCAAAATGCCCTGTTACGCTTATGACTGTTAGACACACAGTCCCAAAATGCCCTGTTACGTTTGACTGTAGACACACAGTTCCACAAATGCCCTGTTACGTTATGACTGTAGACACACAGTCACAAAAATGCCCTGTTACGTTATGACTGTAGGACACACAGTCACAAAATGCCCTGTTACGTTATGACTGTAGACACACAGTCCAAAATGCCCTGTTACGTTATGACTGTAGACACACAGTCCCAAAATGCCCTGTTACGTTATGACTGTAGACACACAGTCCCCAAAATGCCCTGTTACGTTATGACTGTAAACACAGTCCACAATGCCCGTTACGTTATGACTGTAGACACACAGTCACAAATGCCCTGTACGTTTGACTGTGCCACAGTCAATGCCTGTTACGTTATGACTGTAGACACACAGTCACAAAATGAAGATGAGTTCAAGTATGAAAGGAGCAGAACAACATCATAATCTAAACAAAACAAACTCCCAGAAGCACCTGTGAATGATTACTCCTCTCTCCTTTACTTTCAGCTCTGCCTCGGTCTCCTTCACCTTGTTGACAAACACTCTGTCTCATGTGTCCTCGTTATGCTGCAGATCCCCCAGGAACTCTCTCCGCTTGGCCTCATACGTCTCCTGCAGACTGATGTGTGAGGGAAGACAAGGTAGTACAGTTAAACAGGCATATGTACTGCATCCCAAATGGAACCCGTTCCCTACCTAGGTGCACTACATAGGGTTCCCTGGACAAAAGTATGTGCACTAGGTAGGGAATAGGGTGTCTATATTTCATCTAGAATGTGTATTAGGTCTCTGAACTGCTGGGGACGTCCATGGGCTTTTGCTCCTTACTGTAGATGTACTCGCCGGCCCCTGGACAACTAGGTGTTCTGATGCTTTGGGCCGTATTTTGACTTCTAACACTGGTCTATTTCACTTTATATTGTGCATATTTGATGACAAACCTTCACCCCCAAAAAAGGATAGACAAACCTGCCCGCTAGTAACGTTGAACAAGAGCTGGTCTCACCTAAAGGGTTTGTTGTCGGGTCTGTATCTGTAAATCCCATCTCCTCCAGTTTGCAGCGTCTGTAGAGCTCGTAGTGTCTGGCGTGAGTCTGCTCTCTCAGGTCTTCCATGTTCACTCTCCAGCAACATCTCTTCTCATGCACAAAGTCACAGTGGGCTCTCGTTCTCCACTGTATCAACACAAACACAGCAGGACTGGGTTATATGGTTGGTTAATATGGTAATATACCTTATAGTTTGAAAGGGACTGGTCATTCAATAGCAAGTTAACAACAATATGCATTTGAGAAAATAACAAGGTCTTTTTTTATTTGGCATTGATATAGGGTTCTAGTGATTGCGTAATATCAATATACAGAATCAATAGAGATACCTCCCTGTAACAGTTCCTCCAGCGGTGACAGGAATCAATAGAGCAGATACCTACCCTGTACAGTTTCCCCAGAGTACAGGATCAATAAGATACCTACCATGTACAGTTCGCCAGCGTCACAGGATCAATAGAGGATACCTACCCTGTACAGTTCCCAGAAGGTACAGATCAATAAGAGATACCTACCCTGTACAGTTCCCAGGGGTACAGGATCAGAGGGATACCTACCCTGTTACAGTTCCCCAGGGGTACAGGATCGAATAGAGATACCACCCTGTACAGGTCCCCAGGGGACAGATCAGAGAGATACCTACCCTGTTACAGTCCCCAGGGGTACAGAATCAATAGAATACCTACCCTGTACAGTTCCCCAGCGGTACAGGATCAATAGAGATACCACCCTGTACAGTTCCCAGAGGTACAGGATCATTAGGACGATACCTACACTGTACAGTTCCCCAGGGGTACAGGAATCAATATAGAGATACCTACCCTGTTACGTTCCCCAGGGGTTACAGGAGTCAATTAAGATACCTACCCTGTCAGATTCACCAGGGGTACAGGATCTGGGAATTAGAGAGATACTACCTGTACAGTTTCCCCAGTACAGTCAATTATAGAGATACTACCTGTACAGTTCCCCAGGGGTACAGGATCAATAGAGATACCTTACCCTTTACAGTTCCCCAGGGTTACAGGATTCAACTTAGAGAGGATACCTACCCTGTACAGTTTCCCCAGAGGTACAGGATCAATAGAGATACCTACCGCTGTACAGTTCCCCAAGAGGTACAGGATCAATAGAGAGATACTGACCTGTACAGTTCCCAGAGGTACAGGATCAGAGAGAGATACCTACCCTGCTACAGTTCCCAGAGTACAGGATCAATAAGGATACTACCCTGTACAGTTTCCCAGGGGTAACAGGAATCATTATAGGATACCTACCCTGTTCAGTTCCCAGAGGTACAGGATCAATAGAAGATACCTTTACCCTGTACAGTGTCCCCAGAGGTACAGGATGAATAGAGTACCTACCTGTACAGTTCCCAGGGATACAGGTCATCTCTTCTTTT
>NW_019942807.1:28490-57125 GCF_002910315.2 Salvelinus sp. IW2-2015 | reverse complement strand
AGGTAGAGTCCAGTATGTTATGATGTAGCTAGGTAGAGTCCAGTATGTTATGATGCTGTTGCTAGGTAGAGTCCTGTATGTTATCCTGTAGCTAGATAGAGTCCAGTATGTTATGATGCTGTTGCTAGGTAAAGTCCAGTATATTCTATTATAATTATAATAATTATAATTTATTACATTTCTATAGTGCTTTTCATAGAATCTCAAAGCGCTTCAATTGCAAAAAAAAACAAGCAAGCAATGTAACATGACAGGTTAACCAATAAAGAGTGCAATAAATAGTCTTTGAAAGCTGCATCCTCTGAAGATAGAGAAAATCAGTTCAGAGAGAAGGTCAGTTCAGCGTTTGAGCGGAGAGAGCTGGTCAGAGGATGGTAGAGGATGGTGATGGAGTCCGCTGATGATCTTGTAGTGGGCAAGTCTGGGAACCAGCCTGAGTTTTATAGCCGCCGCTGGATTTCTCCTCTTCCACTCTGTGTAACACTGATGCCTCAGCAGCTCTGGGCGCCAGAAAGTTCACCACAAGAAGTTCAAGAATAAGTAGCCAATCGTCCTCACTACGAGCCCTCTGCCTCAGCACTGCTGTATTCCTCTGTCTGCTCTTCCTCTCACGCCACTCCTCAAATGATGTTCTTAGAAGATCAGGAATTAGCAGCCAGTTAAAAAAAAATATTTAAAAAGGCTTGTACTGCGTCCAGATGCATAATTCAAATAAAAACATTAGCCATTTAGCTAGCTAGCCAAGCCAAAAAGAGTTAACCTGTCAGTCAATCTGCAAAGCCATGGCTCAGAAACACCAGTTATATGCAATGTTATCAAAAACAAAAGAGATGATTTTAAAAATACCTAAAAAAGAACTAAATATGTACACATTTACAGGAGCTCTGTGCTTAGGCTGCTACTAGGGCACCATGGCAACTAAACTCAGCAAAAAAAGAAACGTCCCTTTTTCAGGACCCTGTCTTTCAAAGATAATTCGTAAAAATCCAAATAACTTCACAGATCTTCATTGTAAAGGGTTTAAACACTGTTTCCCATACTGACTCTGAAAAACACCAAAAGAAAGATGCCCAGGGTCCCTGCTCATCTGCGTGAACGTGCCTTAGGCATGCTGCAAGGAGGCATGAGGACTGCAGATGTGGACAGGGCAATAATTTGCAATGTTCGTACTGTGAGACGCCTAAGACAGCGCTACAGGGAGACAGGACGGACAGCTGATCGTCCTCGCAGTGGCAGACCACGTGTAACAACACCCACACAGGATCGTTACATCCGAACATCACACCTGCGGGACAGGTACAGGATGGCAACAACAACGGCCCGAGTTACACCAGGAACGCACAATCCCTCCATCAGTGCTCAGACTTTCTGCAATAGGCTGAGAGAGGCTGGACTGAGGGCTTGTAGGCCTGTTGTAAAGGCAGGTCCTCACCAGACATCTCCGGCAATGACGTCGCCTATGGGCACAAACCCACCGTCGCTGGACAAGACAGGACTGGCAAAAAGTGCTCTTCACTGACGAGTCGCGATTTTGTCTCACCAGGGGTGATGGTCGGATTCGCGTTTATCATCGAAGGAATGACCGTTACACCGAGGCCTGTACTCTGGAGCGGGAGCGATTTGGAGGTGGAGGGTCCGTCATGGTCTGGGGCGGTGTGTCACAGCATCATCGGACTGAGCTTGTTGTCATTGCAGGCAATCTCAACGCTGTGCGTTACAGGGAAGACATCCTCTTCCCTCATATGGTACCCTTCCTGTAGGCTCATCCTGACATGACCCTCCAGCATGACAATGCCACCAGCCATACTGCTCGTTCTGTGCGTGATTTCCTGCAAGACAGGAATGTCATTGTTCTGCCATGGCCAGCGAAGAGCCCGGATCTCAATCCCATTGAGCACGTCTGGGACCTGTTGGATAAGAGGGTGAGGGCTAGGGCCATTCCCCCCAGAAATGTCCACCAAGGGAACTTGCAGGTCCCTTGGTGGAAGAGAGGGGTAACATCTCACAGCAAACACTAGAAAATCTGGTGCAGTCCATGAGGAGGAGATGCACTGCAGTACTTAATGCAGCTGGTGGCCACACCAGATACTGACTGTTACTTTTGATTTTGACCCTCCCTTTGTTCAGGGACACATTATTCCATTTCTGTTAGTCACATGTCTGTGGAACTTGTTCCGTTTATGTCTCAGTTGTTGAATCTTGTTATGTTCATACAAATATTTACACGTTTTCTGAAAATAAACGCAGTTGACAGTGAGAGGACGTTTATGCTGAGTTTATACTATGCAATAAGGGTGAAAGCGACCATTCTATACAATTGAATTAAATATGTAAAGGTAAAAAGTTGAGAGGAGATATGGTTTACAGAGCTGAAGGACATCTGACTGCTGTTTATTCTCTGAAATGTTACTGTTAAAGAGAAAGAGGAGAAGACCTCTGTATGCCTTTTCATTCCAATCAAGAAGTAAAAGGGAATTCACTTGGGACGTGTATGCATTGTTCTGGGACTTCAGAAGGCGAATCGTGGTTTTATCAATGCTGTATATTTGCAGCCTATAATGAATGTATAGATACAATTCATGAGTTTTTACCAGCCACACTGATCACTCACCTTTACTTTACTTCTCTGTCCTCTGTATCACTTGGCTGACAACTCAAACTGAATTATTCCACTGCTCTATCGTTCTCTACGTACTTCAGTCAGAGACTGACATCATTTAAGTCATTTGTGGTGATGTCATAATGAGGGGTGTTGTACAAAACATAGTCATCAAAGATTGGATCATTGATAACCAATCAATGTATCAAAGCCAATGACACATTTTCAAAACAACGCTTTACCCACGTGTGTTCTGGCCCTGGCCAAACACATCGGTTTCTGGGACCAATCAGACGGCCTAGAATTGATTTACATTCTAGAAATCGTCTCATTGTGGAGAAGAATCTCTGTGGGTGTGACGTAGCATTTGGCCAGAGCAAGGAGTTTGGGTAACCAGGCAACTGTATTGCATGAAATGGTGCAACCATATCCTATAGCAGCAGGCTTTAAAGTAGGGCGTCTTAAAATACCCAAGACCTGGTTGACTGTGGTGTTTGTGGGTCATGAATGTTGTTTCCCAACCCTGCATATCCTCCTCCCATTACTTTGCTCTGAAAGTTTTATTTTAGCCTGAGTGCTAGTGTGTTTGTGCTATCATGCCTACTCCAGCATGTATGGCTTGACAATGAGCAGTGGAGTTGACAAGAGCACAAACAGATCTGTGACCAGGCTAGTTTTTTATTTCTCCAGTAAGCCTGGGTTATCTGAGTTACATAGGAGAGATTGTTTTATTGTTCCCCGGGCAATGAATCAATGAATAGCAAGTATTGTCATAGTTTTAACCTGTTTCAATTGAGGGTTAATTATGTAATAAACAGTTAATCTAGGGATTAGCATATGCAAAATACTGGTCATCAAAATACTAATTTACTTATAGACTACTTTTAGTCACATAATCATCATATTCATGTCCATAAATGTACAGTACTCAATTCCCAGTGAGTAGAGGTTTACAGAAAGTAGTATAGTTTTATGTTCTGTTCATTTATCATGACTTTCCTGGGCATGCAGTATGTATACTCTTGTAGGCTAGCCTGCCTCCTTGTCTCCTGTTCAAATCAATGACCTGAGCTTTTTCTTTTTCTTTTCATAGCTTCTTTAGTCTTCCGTCTGCGTACTCCCTAACATCAGGAAGGAATTTAAATTAGAAGACTGACTTTCTACCATGCCAAAAGGATGGCTGTTCTATTCTTCCCTGATTTGACTATTAACAAGCTATTGAGGTTACTATTTTTTACAGCGTGATTCAAAGCTTCATTTTTGTAAAGATATGTGAGTCTGAGTCCCAAATGACACCCTATTCCCTATGTAGTGCACTACTTTTGACGTAAGCCCCTGGTCAAAAGTAGTGCACTACATAGGGAATAGAGTGCCATTTAGGACGGACACCTTGCTGTTATGTGCTCTCCTTTCTGAACTCTTCAAGTGATGTTCCTACCAATACCTGGTCCTGGAGTCTTCAATACAGTGCAGGCCAAGCTCAGCATAATATTAAACACATTCTCTAATACTTAGAAAGTATACAGGCTATCTATAGGGCTATAAAGTAGTGCACTATATAGGGAATAGGGTGCCATTTGGGATGCAAACTTGGTTCAATATAAGCTGATGCTCTAAAGCCGTCAAACTCAACTCTGGACCTCAAAGCCAGTTCCACTGCATTTTTTTCATTGACCACGTTTACATGTGCACAGTATTCTGGATAATAGAGCTCATATCCTGCTTAAGGTCTTATTCGGGATAAGCTATTTACATGCACCTTTTGATATCCCGCTCATGAGTATCCCTGTATCCATGAATAAACTGAATATTCCTCATTTAATTATATGGCTTAAATGGATTAGTAACTGAAATATGGACACTGAGTAGTAAGCTTATAACCTCATGTAGTGTAATATAATATTAACTCTTGCAGAATTATGAATTTCTTGCTGTGAAATTATACACCAAATGTTAATTTTGGCTGGGAAACATGAGTGGAGAATAATAATTTCTTTTTTTCTGCATTTCTTGAGAAAATGCAAATGCACGTGTGATGCGTTATCTTTGACACTGTTATGCAAGCAGACAGTATTTCAACCACATCAAACATGCACCCAAGTCGAACTGAAGTCTTATCAGAAACTTGTTTCGTTGTTTTCTCAGGTTTTCATTTCCTTAAAACCCTTCAAACGGATTACATGTTTTGGACATTTTGCACAAGATCAAGCTTTCCACTGTTTTGGAGTTACTCCCCGGTCCCTAAACGAGAAACAACTTTACAGGTGTTCATTTGGAGTTACTGCGTTTTCTCCCCGGTCCCTAAACGAGAAACAACTATACAGGTGTTCATTTGGAGTTATTGCGTTTTCTCCGGTCCCTAAACGAGAACAAACTATACAGGTGTTCATTTGGAGTTACTGCGTTTTCTCCCGGTCCCTAAACGAAAAACAACTTTACAGGTGTTCATTTGGAGTTACTGCGTTTTCTCCCGGTCCCTAAACGAGAAACAACTTTACAGGTGTTCATTTGAGTTATTGCGTTTTCTCCCCGGTCCCTAACACGAGAAACAACTATACAGGTGTTCATTTGGAGTTACTGCGTTTTCTCCCCGGTCCCTAAACGAGAAACAACTTTACAGGTGTTCATTTGAATGCATTAGTACCCTAATCTTTCTATTGATGTAAAACATTATTCTGGTCAGCCACTACTTTATTTAGTCTTCTGGGGCAACACATTATGACAGAAGTTTATAGTTTGCATGAATCAAACTATAGTTGACAAACAAATGGCCTACCAAATGTAGGAAATTATAAGCAGAAACTTTTCTAAATTAGGGGTGAATGTAGCCAGTAGTAAATTAATTACAGTAGGCTAAATTACTATTGAATTATTATGATGGATAGAACTGCGCAGGTAGCCTACCTTTTTGAAGTGATTTGTTTGACAATCAGATGAAAACATCATCACACAATACCCATGATATGTGAAACTGAGCCTGCGTAGACCGCAAAAACAACAGTAAACGGGATAAGATGTTTACATGCCACAGTATCCCGTTTTACATCATCATATCCAATGGCATGTCTAATCTTGGTGCGGCAAACTAATCTTGGTGGATGCATGCCAGCAAAGCCACTACACAAACACAACACTAAACAATACATTAATTGCACTATAACGGTGACAAACGGTGCCCACAAACTGTTAGGGCCTACATAAAGCTGTCCCAAACAGCACAGTCCCAACAGCAGTCCCAACACCTTACCACTGCTACACCTGGCTATCAGCAGAGCCTTGTCTGGCAGCGGAACAGTCCATTCAGCCTCATTTACTGCCTTTAAAACGAAACATAGCTGATATGGCTGACTTGCTTAGACAAATGTGGTTTCTACTGAACTGGGTTGCAATTGAGATGTACAAACTATGGCATAAGGGGACGACAAGCGGATAAGAGGACATCCATAATTTGGATTAAGACATTAATGAGCGAGCTAGGACGTACTATTCAATATAACTATTTGTTCAGCACTTTTGAAATGTACAGCGACAGAATTCAGAACATGGGCCGTTCTTACAGTGTTCTCCCTGTACACCAAGTCAGAACCGTAGAATAAATAAAAGGGGCATATAAACAGACAATGAAAGCTCTTACAATGTTCAATGATTACATTTCTCTTAAACAGGTTATAGGCTACATGTTCACCAAGTCAGAACAGTAGGTGAAATTAAGAGGGGTAAATAGACCAAATTATTAGGGTGAGGCACATGGGCTACTCAAAGTTTACTACACAACATACACTTATGTATACTGTAGCTAAGAAAGTAATACTATCTCCCTGGCATATTACATAATTTATGCAGCAGCATACAATACATTTTTGGACTCACCTTGTTGTGCTGTGCTCACTTGAACAGGAAGGTGGCGCGGCGGTCCTACGTTTGCAAATTTTGTCATCAAACTTTGTAAGCAAAGTCTGTCATTCTCTGGACTTATGGTGCTTTCAAGACAACTGGGAACTCTGAAAAAAATAAGGTTGAATCATGATGACGTCAGTGATCTTCAGGTCGTAGCTCTAGAAAGAGGCCAGAGTTCACACTTACAATTCCGAGTTGGATGACCGTTCAAAACGTATTTTCCCAGTCCAAGCTCGTTTTTTCAGAGTTCCCAGACAGGATGGCCAGTGTTGAATGTTTATCATTTTTAACTTAAGAAAGAGACCCTTAAACCCAGACTTTGGACCACACACCCACTCCACTGAATAGCAGGCTAGTGATGCTTTGATGTGCTTGCAGTTAGCCACTGATTCCTTCCAAACCACTCATTGTTGAATTTGCAATTTACAACTTTTTGTATAATTTTTTATTTTATGATTTTTAAAATTATTTTTTATTTAACCTTTATTTAACTAGGCAAGTCAGTTAAAAACAAATTCTTATTTACAATGACGGCCTACTAAAAGGCAAAAGGCCTCCTGCGGGGACGGGGGCTGGGATTTAAAAATATATATATAAATATAGGACAAAAAACACACGTCACGACAAGAGAGACAACACAACACTACATAAAGAGAGACCTAAGACAACAACATAGCAAGGCAGCAACACATGACCACACAGCATGGTAGCAACACAACATGACAACAACATGGTAGAAACACAACATGGTAGCAGCACAAAACATGGTACAAACATTATTGGGCATAGACAACAGCAAAAGGGAAAGAAGGTAGATGTTTATGTCCAATGGTCGATGAGCACTGATACGTTTTATCTTCATTATTTCTCTTCATATGACAAGAATTAAAAAGGATTTACCAGTAGATTGTCGACTTGATTCATGATGATGACTGCTAGCTAAGATTTTGAAGTCCAATCAAAGCTACTGTAGATATAATGTGATTTGATGTAATTTTATCTGTGGCCAATGACCTCGAGCCTTCTTGGATGCCCAGTCCAATCAAAGCTACTGTAGATATAACGTGATATGACTTCATTTTATCTGTGGCCAATGACCTTGAGCCTTCTTGGAAGGGCACTTCTTATGTAAGTCTATGGCAGCACCCAAGGGGCTTGAATTTTCAAGCCCTACCCTTAGATTTGGCGGTAACATAGTGTCCCCATGAGTGATAGAACACTGAGCCGATCATGGTGCAACTAGAGAACATTACCAACCCCTACACTCCGTATTTTCCGCTGGCTGCCCCACCACCACAGAAAGCACTAAGCTAGGCTGAAACACCTGCATTTTGGAGCTGCATTACTCAAGAAAGCAAAAAAGAGACCATGTATGAGCCTTTATTAACTCAATTATTAAAATAAATAAWTTTTTTACATTGTTTGCAAACTGATATGTGACCGGTATTAATGCCAAAATAACTTGCAAAACAGGCAACCCAAATAAATGTTGGGCTCAAAGCCCCACCTGCCTTGAATGACGGGTCGCCACTGATCATATCCCAGGTATCTTATCCGGGTTTATCATAACCGGGTTACAAGCTTTTTCGGGTTATTGTAAACGAGATATGATGTTTATATGCGTCAACTCAAAAACGGAATACTTGAGTATCCCGAATAATAACGGGATATTGGTGTGCATGTAAACGTGGTCATTATTGTTGATTTAGACCTGGGCCAACAGGTGTGTGAAATTAATTATTAGGTAGAACAGAAAACCTGCAGGCTCTGGACCTCGTAGGGTCAGTTGAATGCCGTGCTCTACAGCATGCTTCTCTGCATGGCATTTTACAGGATGGTTTTCTTAAATAAGCATTAGATAACTAGCCTGGGTGCCAGTCTGTTTCTATTCTAGAAAGCAGTTGGCAAGAGAGCAGAAGCAGACTGGCACCCAGGCTATAATATAACAATGTTCAGATTAAAAGCTCCCAGAGGTTATAAATTAATTTGATTAACGAATGTGCTTTCCTTGCTGTTGTCTAGGTGAGGGCCCCCCCCCACCCACCCAGGTTACTGTTCTAATTAGGGTTGCAACTTTCACTTGGGACAGGGGGGAACATTCTGAAATTGCCTTTTTGTCCCCCCCCCCCCAAAAGTTTTATCATTGGAATGTGATACAAAACGCGGCAACAGTGTGCTTTAGGACCACGCAGACGCCTCTGAGTGGTCAGGTAGGCTGTTTGGAGTGTATATCCGACTGGATAACAAAAAAAATTATAATTATGTCCCCCCCACTTCTAAAACCAAAGTTGCGCCCCTGGTTCTATTTATTGCCTTCGACTAGTAACTTGTCTTATTACACTGTGAAATTGTAGTGTATGAGTTTCATTAAGGGTGCTGCAACCTGTAAGAGGTTGTTGGAGTTGTCTATTTAGAAGGAATAAGAACTTGATTTAACATACTGACTTTGTGGACCCCCCCCCATATGATCTATGGATTAGTATACCTACTTGTGAATAATAATGTGATTTGTGGGGTGGTGTTAACAGTTGGGAATGTATCATTTGATGGCTATAGATGAATCATTAAGGTGTATTGTTGAATTTGTCTGAAATTGAGAACAATATTCCAACAGAAAAAAACGAGACACTAAAACTACTGAAAAATATTAATATTATCCTGAAGTGTCCAAGAGTTTAACTATAATACCTTAAAATATGTTATCTTATAAAAGTTATTGATTATACCCTATCTTGTATAGATTAGTATTTGCTCGCTATGAATAAAAAATACTTTAAAAAATGGTCTTCTCCTCTCTTTTATTCAATGTTAATGAATACATTCTGACAGCTATGAACTTTGGTTTTTACCTCTTCTCATGTCCACACAGGCGAATAGGGTGCCAGAGCGCCACTGCACTCTCTCTCCCTCGAGCCCCTGGCTTTCTAGAATGTTCCAGAGTCCAGACCAGTGACTGATTGGTCCAGACACAGAGCTACTGGTTTCCAGTTACCAAATAGACTTAGTTTTGAATTGTTGGTTTTACATTAATTGTGAAAATGTTATGAATTAAAGCCAATCTGCAAATGGTTGTTTGGACATATATTCGTAATGKTTCATAAATAATTTAAATGCATTCAATTTATGGAAACTCAATTTATAACAGTAGTTTGACACAGTATATGTATATGCCTAATTATTCTGGAGATGCCGTTTACATTGGTCAACCAAAAACTGTCTCCAACTGTTCCAAACTGTTCATCGTGTCAACAATATGGCACAATAAAGATCCTGGAGATTGTACAGTGCGTTCGATTGGAACTCTGCATTCCATGGTGCCCGGGTTGTTCTTTCTCTAAAGAAGGTATCTCGCCATGATAACATAACCCCACCCAGTACTGGGACGGGCGTGACTTTCTTGCTGATTGAAGGGTTTGTATCGAATGAAAACTGAAAAGTAGGGAGTGTCGTTTCAACATTGGCCAATTAGACCTTGCTATTTTTGGGCATGGTCTGGACTAGTACTAAAGGCTGAAACTCCCTTTCCTTTTGCCTTACGCCAAGGGTAAGGGGTGTGTATAGGAGGAGAAATTACGTTTGCTTACAGCGTTCTGATTGAAAGTACATACTGTCATCTTAACCATTCTTTTCCTTAAACTATATATTTAATCCGCTTGGGTTACTGTCCACTGCAACAACCAACGATCCTCATCATATCAAAGACACGGTAAGAGCCCTCCCTTTCACCATTATACCTATTTCTTTGGTGTCCAACTTCTAAGTACAATGTTAAACCATCTCGTTGTCCATATTGTTTCAACGATATCCTACATGTTCGTTTAGTTATTTTGTAGCCTCGACGGCCTACCGGTGTATTTTGCCATGGCCTACTGTCCACTTGCTGTGCCTTCAACTCTTAAAACCGCCTGTTGTGTKAAACATTTTTTTTTTACATGAACATATAACACTAACATCAATGTATAATGTAGAAAAGTATTATTTTGAGGAGAACCGTACACGTTGTAGAGTTAGCTTCGTTTAAGTTACGGTGTTAAGGATTCTCCATTGGTCTCTATGGGCAGGGAACATGTCCTGACACATCACGCAGACCTCGCGTTGCCTATGTAATGACGTACTGGCGTATGGGGCCTTGCTTGTTCACATTTCGCACTATTTAAAAACTAGTCGTTTTTATATTTTAAGTAGTACTGGTTTATTGTCCATTTTGAACTGTATTGCTAATGGTTTACACACAGAGATAATTATAACCTTTTTGGGTGGGTGTATGTTTACTTTTTGACATGTCCATACATGCCCCCATGCAGTATTAAGTTGCGACCCCTATAGTAGGATTCAGACCAGTTCAATCCAGTTAAATAACAATTCAAGAGATCGTGGTGACAGGAACCAGTAGTGAATAATGACTATATAATAATCTAACGTTAGCTAGATCAGGGGGCTTCAAGCTTATCTTGCCCAGGGACCCTTTCCGAGGTAAACCTGTGACCCCCATCATAAGTATTATCAGGTGAATTATAATGCCAAGGAGAAGTAATCAACATTTTAGTTTGAAATTATTTTGACCTCACTTTTATATAAAATTGGAAGATGAAGTGTAAACTGTAACATAGCGTATTAGCTCAAAAGGTAACAGATTTTCGATAAGCGCAAGCTGTTTAGCTGGTCAAACAACGGTTAGGCATGTGTTGGCAAAAATGAATGTCCAAGCCCAGAAAGTTTACCAGGAGCCAGCGGTTTCCGCACCGGTAGTTTATTACCTGGTGTTTTCCCCCGTTTTAATGTCACGTGCACAAGTACAGTGAAATGCCTTTCTTGTGACCTCTAACCCCAACAATGCAGTAATCAATAACAATGTATTACTAAAAATACCAAGAACATGATTAAGTAAGCATACTATATACAGTATCAGTTCCTGTGCCATATTTGCAATTTGCAGGGATACTGGATCGATAGAAGTTTATAGCAAATTATTGATTGTTTGTATGTGTGTTGTAGTATCAGTGTGCGTAGTGTGTAGGGCCCTGAGTGATCATGGAGACAGTGCAAAAATAAGCCAGTGTCGCCATTTAGTTAGCTATTTAGCAGTTCTATGGCATGGTGGTAGAAGCTGTTCAGGAACCCGTTGGTGTCAGACTTGATCAACTTGCTGTGTGGAAGCAGAGAACCGTCCATGGCTTTGGTGGTCGGAGTCATTACGGGCCTTCCTTTCACACCGCCTGATAGAGATCCTGGATGGCAGGGAGCTCAGCCCTAGTGATGTACTGGGCTGTCCGCACCACCCTCTGTAGCGCCATGCGATCGAGGGCGGTACCTATTGCCATACCAAGCAGTGATGCAGCCGGTCAAGAGGCTCTCATTGATACAGCTCTAGAACTTTTTGAGGATTTCAGGGCCCATGCCAAACCTTTTCTAAGCCTATGTTAGATACTCCAATGAGTGTCATTTGATCAATATTAGGAGTTGTGAAATAAAGTTGATATTAATAGAAAGCTAAATATATTTTCAACTGTAGGTATAATAAAAGGTTTGTTTCTAGCTATATATATTTATATCCATTTTTTTATTTCCCACTTTAAAAAATTATATTTTGTCAGACCCCCAGTTGAATATTCCTGATCTAGATTAATGGATGAATGGAACATTATTGTCTCTACTAGGAAAGAGTAGCAGCCTTGGACAATAACATCTCCTAAATATTATGTAACATGTTTCCAACGTACCAGTACCATTGTGACGCGTACTGCCAGAGCATCCCCAAACGGGTTTTAAATTCATCTCAAATAAATGCTTAATCATCAAGTTGATATCAAATGTTACTATCAATACCATTCCTCTTAGTCACCATACCATCGGTGTAATATCTTAAATATGGAAATCTATATTCACCATACATTCTGTCCCCCTTTCGTCAACAGCTGATGGTGACAGTACTCATGAAGTTAATTTGAAACATTATATAATCAATGCCCATGAATTAATCATTTAATACATTCTCTCCTCTCCCTCTCAATAGATGCTTCCCACAGTGACTGGACCAGGGGCTCTGCCCTTTGCCGTGCAGTTGAAGGCTCTGACTGACCAGGAGTTCAGGTACCAGCCCAAGCTGAGCGGGCTGAGGATCATTGAGACGGCCCATGACAACGGCCTGAGGATGACCGCCCGGCTCAGGGAGTACGAGGTGAAGGACCTCCTGTCTCTGACCAGGTTCTTTGGCTTCAGTGCAGAGACCTTCTCCCTGGCCGTCAACCTGCTGGACCGCTTCCTCGCTGTCATGAAGGTAAGACCTCGACATCAGATAGGGTTTGATTAGAATTTATTAAAATTCGTCTTTAGTTCATTTGGTTTTAGGGTGAGCAATACAGACAGGGAAACAAATTACTGTTATTAGACGTGCAAGGACTGTAAAATCGTCTATTGGGTACATTAAGTAATATCAGAATGTTCTACATCTCTTCATTGTGAAAATATTTCAAAGATAAAACCCCCAAAATCGATTAAATGATATTCAATATCTATCAGTGTGACCATTAACTTCAACCATTTGGTAAATAACATTCCTCTCATTCTTCTCCCATCCCCAGATCCAGCCGAAGCATCTGTCATGCGTGGGCCTGTCCTGTTTCTACATCGCTGTGAAGACCTCGGAGGAGGAGAAGAATGTCCCCATGGCCAACGAGCTGATCCGGATCAGCCAGAACCGCTTCACCGTGTCCGACATGATGAGGATGGAGAAGATAATTCTGGAGAAGCTCTACGGGAAGGTCAAAGCCCCCACGGCCCTCCACTTCCTCAGACTGTTCTACAGTTGCATACAGGACACGCTTGAAGATGACTGGTACGAAGACTGTAGGCTTGGACTGTAAACCGTGTATGTACCAGGGGTGTCAAACATACAGCACGTGGGCCGGATCCTGCATGGGGGTCCGTAACAGGTGTGTCCAATCCGACAGGTGGTTTGAGAGAAAAAAACCCAAAGGAACAAACTCGGTATACTTTAAAACGACTAAAACCAAATCAACTGACTAAATCATAATGACCTATATTCTTAGTTTCTTGACTGTCCAGCTTGTTAATCACCACTTTAGTGCGGCCCCAGGTGCAAAATGAGTTTGACACCCGTAGTGTATACCAGGGTATCACGGTGTGATGTTGTTTATGCAGTCAACTTGTGCACTAGGTTAATAGATAAAGACCCTTTTGCATTATTTGTTCATTATGAAGCTGTTCCACAAAGCAGCTGATTGAGCCTGTGTGATGGCTTGTGTTCACACATGCTCTTTAAAAGTAGTGGCTGGATAATGGGGATTTCAATAAGGTTGATGCTTTTATCTTAAACTCAGTTATATATATATATATATATAAACTGAGTTTAAGATAAAAGCATATATATATATCTCTATTACATATGGATATTTCTCTTTAGCTCTTACGCTTTATAAGAGACTTGACAAACATCTTGAACAAAAATTATTAAAACACATTTTCTCTCCATAGCAAGGAGATCCTGAACATTGAGAGACTAGAAGCCCAGCTGAAAGCCTGCCATTGCTCTTTCACGTTCTCCAAAGTCAAGGTAAGATACTGTAGTTCTGTGTCAAAACAAATCTATTTTGGTCTCATTTAGAATCTCTCAATACTATGTGCATGTAGCTAGTTCATGTTGTGACATTGGATCTAGGTCTATTTTGGGCAAGGCACTTGGGGAAAGGGGTGCTTTGAGTGTGGGTGGAAAAACGTACTCAAAATAGTTTCAAACCAACTAAAATGTTGATGTGTACAAATATCCCTCTTAATGTGTAGCTTTCATGCCAACCTAATGTCTCTTTCCTCCCCTCTCTCGACCCGCTCTATCTACCCCTCCCCCCCCTCTCTCTACAGCCCTCTCTGCTTGCCCTGTCCTTATTGGCTCTGGAGCTTCAGGAGCAGCATGACCATGAGCACGTAGACAAGCTGCTAAACGCCTTCCAGTCTCTCCAGCAGCAACTCACTGTGAGTGTTTACTGTCCAGTCTAGCCAGATAGCCTGGTCTCAGCTGTTTGTACTGTCTTGTTCCTATGTCATCACACGAAACATTGGGCATAGGAGTTGGCAAGAGAGTACAAACAGATCTGGGACTCAGGCTACCACCCAGTGTCATATCACTCCCCAAACATGTCTGTTGTAACCAGAACACTAACCAGGGTCTTGTTCATTAGGGCATACAACGGAAAACGTTTGAAATGTTTTGCAACGGAAAACGAGAGAAAAGACGCGCTCAAAGAAAATGAGTTTCTTATTGGACAAGTCCAAGGTAGTTTCTCCCCGTTTGAGTGTTTTGTTTCCCCGTTTGGTGCCTAATGAACACAACCCAGCAATGGAAGGTGTTTACACTGGGGCTGCGTCTCAAATGGCAACCTATGGGGCCTGGTCAAAAGTAGTGGACTACAGGAAATAAGGGTCCATTTGAGACACAGCCACTGTTAGCTATGAGGTGGAGTGTTTGCGCTGCTGTGTTGGAGCCCCAAGGCCTGTTGCCCAACGGATTGCCTAATGTTGCGGGATCATGGAAAATGTAGGCAAGTTGATGATTAATCAAGACTCTGGAGAGACGTTGAGTTTGATCTTTGGCATTGGGAACCCTCTCTGATGTTTTAAATGATGCAGAGAATAAATGGGCAAATAGACCAGCAGCAGCACTAACACTCTCTGATTGGCAGGTTTTTAAATAAATTAATACTCTGATGTGCTGTATAATAATCATTTTTCTGCTTTCTGCTAATCATTTTTCCTCAGGTCCGAGAAGGAGACCTGGTTATCGTGACAGAGTTGGTTATGAAGTGTCTGATTGAGTATTCAACCACCAGGGTCTCCAGGCCCAACAGCCAGAGGCTTCGTTGGATCCTCTCTGGCAGAACGCAACGCACGTTAAAACACAGCTATTACAAGATCGCCCATATGCCCACAATCCCCGAGTCCGCCTACTGAACTCTGGGGCTGGGTGACCACCGATACAGAAGTAGGAGTATACCGATACAAAAGGAGAAGTAGGCTACCACCTCTTCTCCCCTAAAAACATGTTTTGTTTTTCAGTTTCATGGAAAAATAACAAAAAGCCCCCCAAAAAAAACAACTTCCTGTACTCTACTTTTGCTACACGGTCACCCACCTCCACTACTAACCCATTTCCCTTACAGAACTGCATTATGGATGATGTAGTTCTTTAAGGGGAAAAAAACCTAGCAAATGCTTGCATGTGTGTGTATACAGTATGTTCTTATCTGAATCAGTACCAACATGAATACTCTGCATAGTATTCTATCGTGGTTGCTGGTTTTAAGCAATGAAGTATAGAACCACCTAGGTCCTCAGTCCACTATGTGGAAGAGGAGGGAGAAGGGTTTTGTGAAAATGCAAAAACAATGGAACCAAGAAATCGGACCCAAAACCCTTAACTTCCACCCTAGGTTGACGAACTGGCCTAAAAATGCACACTCCTCTACCCAAGGTGATGAAAAATATTTTATTTAGAAACTTTTTTGTTGTTGTTGTACTTGTGAGGGTGTTTTTGTTGCGGTTTCCTCTGTGATGTGATGAAACTAGCAACGATCCTGCACATGTATTGGTTTTAGCTTGCAGGATAGCATGCTCTTGGAGCTGAAACTGGCTGTGGATGACACCCCCCATTATCTACTGTGGCGTCGATATAACTAACAATGGTTACAGATGAACACGATCACTATTACAAAATGTGATGTTGAATTATCTTGATTTGTGGCAAAAACCGTAGCCTTTTAGAAAGCACCCACTCACAATGAATTTGTTGTATTATGCTAAAAATGCACTAAGTCACTTAGATAAGCACAGTAGACATAGGAAATGAAGTTAGTTTGATCTGCATTATACTAAAGTATTTGATGTGCTGAGGCCATAGCCAACCACAATTTAGCGAAGTATTTTGTTAAGAATTTGAAATAAAGTTGATGTTCTGGAATTTGAAAACTTTGCCTCAAAAAAAAAGAGTTGGAACTAAATCTGTTTAACCCACGTGTTTGGACCTTTCAATAAAACCATATTGAAAAGCTGTGTGATTGCACTGTCTTCAATGTTTTGAAAACACACGTCCCATAAAGACCACTTTTCAACGATTTCCATACCGACAGCTAGTTAACTGACTTCAAAGCCATAATTCAGTTATGACAAAGGTTTGTCTGAATAAAACTCCAATCTTAAATAAAACACAGGCTCAGAGAAAAGGCAGGATGTAGGGCTGTATATTATTATGGCTTATAGTTCAGTTTCAAAGGACTGAGTATTCTAATTGTTTCAGAACACACGTCCATTCTTTGCCCAAAGGCAAATGCTCTTTGCTGCATTCATAACCAAGAGGGAAGGTGGTAATTCCAAGTTGTGAAACTGAAAATATAAGCTGGATGCATTCACATGCTTGAAATGTTTGAGAAAAGCCAATTGGCTAACAAGCTGCATCAACTATAAACTAAAAGTACAGCTATCATGCTCGTGAACAAATTAGTGTTAAAAAACAACAACATACTAATAGATTGCATTTTATAAGTGTTTTGTTACGTTTAACTGCTGAAAATGCTGTTATCGAGGTCATTTCATTAGTCAGTGAAAGAGGTCTGCATGTGGGRGAAGTCAGAGCTCAGGGGTGATAGATGAGTTTCCCACTAGTAATTACCAGTTGGAGGGCCGTTCAAGTGGATTTTCCCCAGTCTTATGTTGTAAATACCATCTTCCCACTTGGTTATGAATGCAGCAATAATCCTACAGTATAATCTCTTCACCCCTAGGCCTGGGGCAGGCCTCAACAGTGTCCATATGACACAAGTCTTGGGTATAATGTACAGTGGGTGAGTCCCTCTTGCTGTTTGACGTCACTTTACTTCTGCAAGCTGTAGAAGGCTGGCCCACCACCTGCAAAGTTCCCAGAGATCTCTGCTCCACTGACGTCAAAGCCGGGGGTTCTGTTGACAGAGTGGGAAGTGACACAGGTGGAAGAAGAGAGTCAAATCTAATTTTATTTGTCACCTGTGCCGAATACAACAGGTGTAGACCTTACTGTGAAATGTTAACTTACAAGCCCTTAACCAACAATGCATTTCAAGAAGTAGAGTTAAGAAAATATAAATAAAATCAAAAAATTAACAAGAAAATTACAACGATTTTTCAAGAAGAGTTAAGAAAATATAAATAAAATCAAAAAAGTAACAAGAAAATTACATAATGAGGCTATATACAGGGGGTACCGAGTAAATGTGCAAGGGTACAGGTTAGTCAAGATAATTTGTGAAGTGACTATGCACGGAAAATAAACAGCGAGTAGCAGCAGTGTAAAAACAGAAGCAAGCCTGCATATTAATATGCCTTCATCTATCCAGGTTTTTCAGATGTGGATGAAGAGGCTTGAGGTTTTAGGCTATTGAGAAGTGTAATCAGTGTTAAGGCTCCTTGTGTGACTGTCTATAGCAGGGGTGGGCAAACTTTTTGACTCGAGGGCCACATCGAGATTTTGCCACAGTTTTTGGGGGACCAATTGTTTGTTAAAATCAATTTGCGGGGTCCTCACCGAGTGGCGCAGCGGTCTAAGGCACTGCATTACAGTGCTTGAGGCGTCACTATAGACCCGGGTTCGATCCCAGATTGTGTCACAGCTGGCCATGACTGGGAGAGCCATGAGGCGGCGCACAATTGGCCCGGCGTTGTCTGGGTTAGGAGAGGGTTTGGCAGGCCAAGATTTCCTTGTCCCATCGCTAGCGACTCCTGTGGCGGGCTGGGCGCATGCACGCTGACACGGTCGTCAGGTGTACGGCGTTTCCTCCGACACATTGGTGGGCTGGCTTCCGGGTTAAGCGGGCATTGTGTCAAGAAGCAGTGCGGCTTGGCTGGGTCGTGTTTCGGAGGGACGCATGGCTCTCGACCTTCGCCTCCCCCGAGTTCGTACGGCAGTTGCAGCGATGGGACAAGACTGTAACTACCAATTGGATACCACGAAATTGGGGAGATTTTCGTGGTATCTCCACCTCTATGGAACCTCTCGAGAGTTAGTTTCCTCTGCATCTGGTCCTGGAGCCAGGCATCAGCACAGTACTCTCCCTCAAGCAGAGGCCCAGCAGTTACCTCCCTCCCTGTTCGTCTTCATCAGCACGATACAGATCAGACACATCACTTAGGGTTTATTTTCAACCAATATCTGCTAACGGCTTATCCACTGATTGAGAAATGTGTAGAGAGGAATGATTGAGTCTATCTTGTGGAAGACTGATTTATTATGCAAGCTTTACACTCAACCATTATCTGTTGATTGAATTAAAAGAGAGTGGATGACCCACCTAATGTCCACGTTCCTTCGTCAGCAACAGAGATGCCCAAATCATTTACCGTGGAAGTACAAGAGACGGGACTATAAGCAAATACAATATGCAATCCTTCAGAGTCAGCGACTGAAATGACTGCAACACTTAACAAAGAGCTGTAGTTAGTTTCAGAACGGGTGGGAAAGGAATAAGTCCAAAATATTTCTCAAACTAAAAGCATTCATTAAACCCGAGATTGACTTCATCACTACTTGTTTTGGTAAGAAGTGTTGACATGCTGAATGCACCGAGGTGTCTGTTTAAACTACTAGCACACAGCTCAGACACCCATCCATACCYTACAAGACATGCCACCAGAGGTCTCTTCACAATCCCCAAGTTCAGAACAGACTATGGGACGTGCACAGTACTACATGGAGCCATGACTACATGGAACTCTATTCCACATCAGGTAACTGATGCAAGCAGTCAGAATCAGATTTTAAAAAACACTTAAAAATACACCTTATGGAACAGCGGGGACTGAGGAGACACACGCATACGCACACACACACACACTACACACACGTACATTATGATATTGTTGTATGGTGGTATTAAACATTTTGTATTGTAGATATGAAGTGGTGTAATAATGTTATATGATGAAGAGGAAGAGTAGCTGCTTCCTTGGCAACAGCTAATGGGGATCCATAATAAATACAAATACCTGTAGCATACTTGCAACCAATAACAGCAAACAAACAGGTAAATAACATGGACCAATAAGCTTGCATGACTACCAAAATTCACCTGAATCTAGCCGATGTGAGGTCACCAGAAAACCCTGAACATCTGGTTCAGGGATACAGTCATAGACAACACAGTCATAGACAACACAGTGATACAGTCATAGACAACACCAGTCATAGACAACACAGTGATACAGTCATAGACAACACAGTGATACAGTCATAGACAACACAGTCATAGACAACACAGTGATACAGTCATAGACAACACAGTGATACAGTATAGACAACACAGTGATACAGTCATAGACAACACAGTGATACAGTCATAGACAACACAGTGATACAATCATAGACAACACAGTGATACAGTCATAGACAACACAGTGAATACAGTATAGACAACACACAGTGATACAGTCATAGACAACACAGTGATACAGTCATAGACAACACAGTGATACCAGTCATAAGACAACACAGTGATACAGTCATAGACAACACAGTGATACAATCATAGACAACACAGTGATACAGTCATAGACAACACAGTGATACAGTCATAGACAACACAGTGATACAAGTCATAGACAACACACGTGATCCCAAGTCATAGACAACACAGTGATACAGTCATAGACACACAGTGATACAGTCATAGACAAACACAGTGATACAGTCATAGACAACACAGTGACAGTCATAGACAACACAGTGATACAGTCATAGACAACACAGTGATACAGTCATAGACAACACAGTGATACAGTCATAGACAACACAATGAACAAGTCATAGACAACAAAGTGATACAGTCATAGACAACACAGTGATACAGTCATAGACAAACACAGTGCTTACAGTCATAGACAACACAGTGAATACAGTCATAGACAACACAGTGATACAGTCATAGACAACACAGTGAAACAGTCATAGACAACACAGTGATACAGTCATAGACAACACAGTGATACAGTCATAGACAACACCGTGATACAGTCATAGACAACACAGTGATCAGTCATAGACAACACTATAGCAGTCATAGACAACACATGATACAGTCATAGACAACACAGTGATACAGTCATAGACAACACATGATTACAATCATAGACAACACAGTGATACAGTCATAGACACATAACATCATAGACACACAGTGATAGCAGTCATAGACAACACAGTGATACAGTCATAGACAACACAGTGATACAGTCATAGACAACACAGTGAAACAGTCATAGACAACACAGTGTATACAGTCATAGACAACACAGTCATAGACAACACAGTGATACAGTCATAGACACACACAGTCATAGACAACACAGTGATACAGTCATAGACAACACAGTGATACAGTCATAGACAACACAGTGATACCAGTCATAGACAACACACGTCATAGACAACCACAGTGGATACAGTCATAGACCAACACAGTATACAGTCATAGACAACACAGTGATACAAGTCATAGACAACACAGTGATACATCATAGACACACAGTGATACAGTCATAGACAACACAGTGATACAGTCATAGACAACAACAGTGATACTCATAGACAACACAGTGATACAGTCATAGACAACACAGTGAACTACGTCAAGTCAACACAGTGATACAGTCATAGACAACACAGTGATACAATCATAGACAACACAGTGATACAGTCATAGACACACAGTGATACAGTTAGACAACACAGTGATACAGTCATAGACAACACAGTGATACAGTCATAGACAACACAGTGATACATCATAAGACAACACAGTGATACAATCATAGACAACACAGTGATACAGTCATAGACACACAGTGATACAATCATAGAAAACACAGTGATACAGTCATAGACAACACAGTGATACCAAGTCATAGACAACACAGTGATACAGTCATAGACAACACAGTGATACAATCATAGACAACACAGTGATACAGTCATAGACAACACAGTCATAGACAACACAGCGATACAGTCATAGACAACACAGTGATACAGTCATAAGACAACACAGTGATACAATCATAGACAACACAGTGATACAGTCATAGACAACACAGTGATACACATAGACAACACAGTGATACAGTCATAGACAGCAACAGTGATACAATCATAGACAACACAGTGATACAGTCATAGACAACACAGTTGATACAGTCATAGACAACACAGTGATACAGTCATAGACAACACAGTGATACAGGACAACACAGTGATACATCATAGACAACACAGTGATACAGTCATAGACAACACAGGTGATACAGTCATAGACAACACAGTGATACATGTCATAGACAACACAGTGATACAGTCATAGACAACACAGTGATACAGTCATAGACAACACAGTGATACAATCATAGACAACACAGTGATACAGTCATAGACAACACAGTGATACAGTCATAGACAACACAGTGATACAGTCATAGACAACACAGTGATACAATCATAGACAAACACAGTGATACAGTCATAGACAACACAGTGATACAATCATAGACAAAACAGTGATACAGTCATAGACAACACAGTGATACAGTCATAGACAACACAGTGAATACAATCATAGACAACACAGTGATAAGTCATAGACAACACAGTGATACAGTCATAGACACACACAGTGATACAATCATAGACAACACAGTGATACAGTCATAGACAACACAGTGATAACAGTCATAGACAACACAGTGATACAGTCATGAGACAACACAATGATACAATCATAGACAACACAGTGATACAGTCATAGACAAACACAGTGATACAGTCTAGACCAAACAGTGATACAGTCATAGACAACACAGTGATACAGTCATAGACAACACAGTGATACAGTATTTTCAACCGAACTTCCTTTCCCCTGAAAAATGGTGTGGGAACTCCGCTCAGGCATATTTTAACACCTGCTACGTTAGGTTAACCTGAATCAGAGAGCGAAGCACCTTCACCAAGAACCCATTCTGTACTGTAGAATAACTACACTGAACAAAAATATAAACGCAACATGTAAAGTGTTGTGTCATGAGCTGAAAAAGATCCAGAAATGTTCCATACGCACAAAATGCTTATTTCTCTCAAATTTGTGCAGAAATTTGTTTAAATCCCTGTTAGTGAGCATTTCTCCTTACCAAGATAATCCATGCCATGACAGGTGGGGCATATCAAGAAGCTGATTAAACAGCATGATCATTACACAGGTGCACCTTGTGCTGGAGACAATAAAAGGCCATTCTAAAATGTGCAGTTTTGTCACAAACACAATTCCACAGATGTCTCAAGTTTTGAGGGAGCATGCAATTGGCATGCTGACTGCAGGAATGTCCACCAGAGCTGTTCATTTCTCTACCATAAGCCGCCTTCAACGTTGTTTTTTAGAGAATTTGCTGTACGTCCAACCAGCCTCACAACCGCAGACCATGTGTAACCACGCCAGCCCAGGACCTCCACATCCGGCTTCTTCACCTGTGGGATCATCTGAGACCACCAGGACAGCTGATGAAACTAAGGAGTGTTTCTGTCTGTAATAAAGCCCTTTAGTGGGGAAAAACTCATTCTGATTGGCTGGGCTCCCCAGTGGGTGGGCCTATGCCCTCCCAGGCCCATCCATGGCTGCGCCCCTGCCCAGTCATGTGAAATCAATAGATTAGGGCCTAATTATTTATTTCAATTGACTGATTTCCTTATATATGAACTGTAACTCAGTAAAATCTTTGAAATTGTTGCGTTTATATTTTTGTTCAGTGTAGTATTAGTAGGTAATAGCTACATGCAGGTAAAACTAGACGAGTTTTGGAAGGATGGCATCGCAAGACTAAGGGATGGATCACAATGTACAGAATGGGTACCTGGAGGAAAATGGGGGAGGGTCATGCTTTTTCAGGAGAGGGTTTAGTATTTTTAAACCCTAGTCCTGGGAAGGGTCATGTCATTTGTCATTCATGAAATGTCTATATTTCTCAATGTTTTATAATGAGTTACTTATTAGACTATAGATCGATGTGCACCTATAGGCTATTTAGTGTGGTCTCAATCAAATGATCCAGTTTCAACTGTAGAACCCTGACCTGTTCACCGGACGTGCTACCTGTCCCGGACCTGCTGTTTTCCACCCTGACACTCTCTAACTCTGAACGCTCGGCTATGAAAAGCCAACTGACATTTACTCCTGAGGTGCTGACCTGCTGCCCCCTTTTACAACCACTGTGATTACTATTTGACCCTGCTAGTCATCTATTAACGTTTGAACATCTTGAAGAACGATCTGGCCTTAATCTCCACCCGGCACAGCCAGAAGAGGACTGGCCACCCCTCAGAGCCTGGTTCCTATCTAGGTTTCTTCCTAGGTTCCTTCTTTGCTAGGGAGTTTTTCCTAGCCGCCGTGCTTCTACATCTGCATTGCTGCTGTTTGGGGTTTTAGGCTGGGTCTCTGTATTTCTTTATAAATACATTTGATTTGATCCATAGTCTACAGACTACAAAGTGAGTGCTAGGAGAACCACAGAGCAAAGTTATATTTCTAAGATAGCTGCTGGGATGGTGTAAATAAAACTAGGCTGCATTACACACTGCAATGGATATTCYAACCCTGAGCCCCGGCCTGCTCTGATCAATCTAAAACTTTTTTTGTGTGCTGCCTAACCAATGGCTGTGCTGTGTAGGCTTACGGTGACAGTTCAGGAGGAGGATCAAAGGCTTTTTCTAAAAATAATCTTGCGTGTGGACTAGCCTATAGCCTATGTTCTGTTCAGTTCAAGAAGGAGAGCGTGAAGAAGAGGAGGACCGGTCAACTKTGATAGCTTGCCACTACTATAACTGAGTTTATTAAACATAATATATGTGTCTTGCCCCTGATGTATTTATCAGACTTATTAACCTCACAATAAGTCAGGTTCTAATAACTTACATTGTGGTGCTGAAACTTCCCCTGATGTATTTATCAGACTTATTACCTCACAATAAGTCACTAAAACTTACATTGTGGTGCTGAAACTTCCCCTGATGTATTTATCAGACTTATTACCTCACAATAAGTCAGGTTCTAATAACTTACATTCTGGTGCTGAAACTTCCCCTGATGTATTTATCAGACTTATTACCTCACAATAAGTCAGGTTCTAATAACTTACATTCTGGTACTGAAACTTGAAACAGCAGCCACTGCACAATCAAAGGGAAATGGACAGCTCATGGTGCTGAAAGGAGGTAAATTCGAGTAGGCATAATTAATTTCAATGTCTTCATTTTAATTAGACTTTACTAACGACAAGAGGGCTTTGTATTTCTTCCTATTTAAGAATAAGAGGTAGGCCAACCAGTTTGACAGATGACATTAGGCTATAGGCCGTTATATCCATAGATTTGTCCATCAATTCCTCAACCCACCATGCACTCTTCGAGTAGCCTACCTCCATGTCAGTGAAGGGCTGTTAAGTTAAAACTAAAACTCGAATTGAAGGGGTATGAGAGGGTATGCCATAGACCTACATTTATTAAAGAAAATGGGGGGAAAACTCAGGCCTACTCTTGCAAGCTTAAAATTTTTATGAATCCGATTATATCAAGTGATCTATAACAATGCTTTGGTCCACCATGCTTTATGCTAGACAAAGCTAACATACCTGGGAAAGACGTGACTACAATGAAAAATACCTGGGAAAGACGTGACTACAATGAAAATGGGGATATTATTGTTTCCTTTCTTTGACGTTTAGAGGCTGAGCTACAATCTTCTTTAGTCCAGGAGACAAAAAAACTAGACTTTACTTGGGAAGTAATCTAACTCTGTCACTATCAATTGATTAAGGTATTCGCGTTCGATACAATAGAAGATGTTTAAACCCAGAGAGCTTTTAGGGAAACACTTATGACCTTCTCTCGTTGGGTTAAACCACAGAAGAAGAGTAGCCAGCAACTAAAGCTTAAAATGTTCTGCGTTGGTAGGCTCCCGAGTGGCACAGCGGTCTAAGGCACTGCATTTCAGTGAAAGAGGCAGTCCCTGGTTCGGATCCAGGCTGTATCACATCTGGCTGTGATTGGGAGTCCCATAGGGAAGCGCACAATTGGCCCAGCGTTGTCTGGGTTTGGCCGGAGTAGGCCGTCATTGTAAATAAGAATATGTTCTTAACTGACTTGCCTAGTTTAAATATATATTTAATTTACTCTGTCTGGGGTGGAAAGGTAGGCCTACTCTGTCTGAGGTGGAAAGGTAGGCCTACTCTGTCTGGGGTGGAAAGGTAGGCTGGGTGGAAAAGGTAGGCCCTACTCTGTCTGGGGGGAAGGTAGGCCTACTCTGTCTGGGGTGGAAAGGTAGGCCTACTCTGTCTGGGGTGGAAAGGTAGGCCTACTCTGTCTGGGGTGGAAAGGTAGGCCTACTCTGTCTGAGGTGGAAAGGTAGGCCTACTCTGTCTGAGGTGCGAACCCACAACCTTCTGGTCCGCAGCCCTGTGTTGCCATCTAATGCTTTCACAACAAAGAACAGTTTCTAATACTACATATCTACGGACCTGGTCTGCCCAAGAAGTGAGGGTAACCAGTAGACATGTTCTCTGATATCCACTTTGTTTTAATAATTATTTTGGTGTCGGGAGTCACATTTTTGCTTTGCGTTCGGGAAGGTAAAATATATTTTGCTGAATGGAGGGCCATCCAGTTTCATTTAAAAGAAATACGATTTTCTCAATGTAACTCTTATTTTAAATAACGTTGAAACTTTGAAATGTGTTTGTTGTGTAGCCTAACGGTGAAGACTTTTTGCCTTTTGACGTGTAGTTCTATCAGTTTGTATCCAAGATGACATTTTACTTCTTTGCCAGACGTCCCATGGAGTACATTCATTTCAATAAATACCTCCTCCGTGGTTTGGGACCAGTTTCCCCATGGTGTTTTACATGGGATAACACCGCTTCTCTCCTCGAAGAGGAACGACATTGCTGCTGGCCTGATGGTTAGCTAACCGGCTAGCTAGTTTAATGTTGTTTATTCTCTCAAACGATGTTCAGGTACCGACCTAACGATATGGCACCATCCCAAAAACATATACTCATATGAATAAGCTATCTGGAAAATATGACAAAAGTTGTGTGGGACAGTATTTACAACAGTCAGCTCGTCCAGAAACTTCCTGGACTTACTTCCTCGCTGGTGGATTTTCCAGTGGATCAACCGACAAAAGTGAATAGATAGCGCCATCTACTGTTTAGACGCGCAGGGATCAAGACTCTTGATCTAAAAATAACTCTTTACAAATATCCTTGAAATTCCATCCAAGATTATACATTTTAACAACTGGAAGATTATAGCTCCCCGAGGATACAATAAAACTGTTTACATGTTTACACATTTTCCCAGCTTTTCTGTAATCCAACTGTCACTGTCTCTTTTCCTAAAGAGTGCCCCAGTCTAAACATGGGTTGGATTTTCTGTGCTAATCTCCTAATTCGATTACTTCACACGTCCTTGTGTTTAAAATACATTCAGTTTAGACTAGCGGAGGACAGAGAAGGGCTGACTATTTCATTTACACTCAAAGAGTTGACAGGGAACGTTTTTCATCACACCTGGTGCCAAGGATGGCTCTCTTGATTCTGACATTGGTCACTTTGCCCTGGTGAGTAAAATAACCTTTTTCTAATTTTATCAATGGTTTGGCCTCTATACTTTCTTGAATGTACTTCAATGATGTATGATAGTAAACATAACAATCCTAATCCTAATAGGTTTAACCTACTAATCTTATAGGTCTACACAGGACAGTCTAAATTGTCATCAATTATGATTGTATTGATTTCAGTGTTGGCTGTGTCTATGGACAAGAAAGCTACGCAGGTGAAAACATCACCCGTATTCTGGACCGTCTACTAGATGGATATGACAACTGGTTGCGACCAGGATCCGGAGGTAGGCCTGTCCTCCTCTATTCTGATTTGTTTTACTATATTTTACATCGACAGAACTTTTCATTGAATAAGTAGGAAATAGCATAGTTTGGCTATTACATTGTACAGAATTTTTACCTGGTTAGTTTCTCTAAACAAATTGTTCCTAGTCTATTTACAGTTTTCCATATTTTTATGAGCAACAATTAAAATCCCCAGATCCTTTTCAGGTATGATTACAGAGGTGAAAACAGATATCTTTGTCACAAGCTTTGGCCCAGTATCAGATGTGGAAATGGTAAGAGACAATCAGCATATTTCCACATAGGCTTACTGTCACATACACATGCAGTATGTCAAGTAAGCAACTGTGTTTATATGTTATGTTTACACACAGTTTCTCATGCATTTATTATATATGGGTGTTAACTGAGCTYTATTGTCCACTGCACAGCTGCCTTATGGGTAGACTGTAGATTAGATAATGAGCCATTTAGTTTGATTAGTCTGTTTCAAAACACTAACTAGGGGAGGGTCCTGGCCTGGCAGAATGTTTATTTGAGCCTCTAAATGAATATGTCAAGCAAACTGAATGCTCAAACGGATTGACTAATGAATATCTATAGGTAGTTATTGTCATAATCATCTCATCTTCTCTCTGGACTGTCTTGTCGGATATGGATTTAACTGTAGATATTTAGTTACAAACACATTTATTATGTCTATGGTTTGGAGCAGGACCTGCATTTTGTAATTTGCATTCCTCTGGCCTTCTTCAGGACTGTAGAATCTAGATTCTAGGTCTACATTCTATATTCTAAAGTCCACATTCTACATTCTAGGTCTACATTCTATATTCTAAAGTCCACATTCTAGATCCAGAACCTGTCTGGTGATCAGTCATCTAATGCCCGGCCTTCTATCTCCTCCTCAGGAGTACACCATAGACATGTTCTTCCGACAGACCTGGGTGGACGAGAGGCTGAAGTACGACGGCGCCGTGGAGATCCTGAGTCTCAACAACAAGATGGTGGATAAGATCTGGACACCCGACACGTTCTTCAGGAACTCCAGGAAGTCCATCGCCCACAATATGACCACTCCCAACAAGCTGTTCCGCATCATGCAGAACGGGACCGTCCTCTATACCATGAGGTAACCTGAACCCCTCCTCCCTGGACCCT
>NW_019942807.1:8198-27875 GCF_002910315.2 Salvelinus sp. IW2-2015 | reverse complement strand
CCCTCCTGTAGAACCTCTTCACCATGAGGTAGACCCTCCTCCCTGGACCCTCCTGTAGAACCTCTTCACCATGAGTTAGACCCTCCTCCCTGGACCCTCCTGTAGAACCTCTTCAACATGAGGTAGTCCCTCCTCCCTGGACCCTCCTGTAGAACTTCTTCACCATGAGGTAGTCCCTCCTCCCTGGACCCTCCTGTAGAACTTCTTCACCATGAGGTAGACCCTCCTCCCTGGACCCTCCCTCTCTGGACCCTCCTGTAGAACCTCTTCAACATGAGGTGAATGAAACGCTTTGTAGCCAATTAAGACTGACTATTATTATTATTATTTAACCTTTATTTAACTAGGCAAGTCAGTTAAGAGCAAATTCTTATTTTCAATGACGACCTAGGAACAGTGGGTTAAATGTCTTGTTCAGGGGCAGAACGACAGATGTTTACCTTGTCAGCTCGGGGATTCGATGATTCGATCTTGCAACCTTTTGGTTACTAGTCCAACGCTCTAACCACTAGGCTATTGTGCCAGTCCAGTGCTGCTTTGCACAGAGGAAACCAGTTGTGCTGTGTACACAGTTTTTACACAGATCTATATGATGAAATCAGAAGTCTAATGTTGTGTATTCTGTGTATCTCAGACTAACCATCGTTGCTGAGTGTCCCATGAGGCTCATGGACTTCCCTATGGACGGACATACCTGTCCTCTGCGGTTCGGCAGCTGTGAGTATTCAGTCCTTCGTTTGGCTCTTTCATAAACTAATTAGGGCTGTCAGAGTTAAATCAGTTAACTTGAGTTCACTTTTTGTAATTTTATTTCACAGATGTTTTTTTTWAATTGTGATGAATTGCATTGTCTAAAAAGCGATCAAAATACACTGAAAACATCATCTACACTGCTAAAAACAACAATGCGATGTCAAAACGAGTTGACATTGAGGTTAAAGAAAGTGTGCTTCGAACTGTTACTGTAGACACAATCAATCCATATTCTTGTCATGTTTTTTTTTGTATGAAAAAGCATAAATTACAGCTTCATTTGAGCAAATTCTGAATTTGCGATTAATCGTGATTAATCACAGCAAATCCTGTGATTTAACTCAATTAACTGTAAAAGTAACATTTTGAAATGATTGATCGTAACAAAACAGCCTTTGAGCAGAGAGAGAGAGAGAGAGTTTGCTTCATGCACTGAATCAGTAACCTTGGTATGCTCCAGCTTCCTCAAAACAGTTTGCTCCATATCCCCCTTTATACTGCACTGTATAAGGAACAGGGACCATTTCAGACATGTTCGATGTTTTGTTATTTCTGTCAGCATTATATATAGGAATGGTGTGACAATTGAATGATCTTGTTTCTGTATACTTCAGATGGGTACACGAACAGCGAGATCACCTTCACCTGGAGGAAGGGTCTGGAAGCTTCTGTAGACTGTCCTCAGGAGTCTATCAGTCTGCTACAGTATGACCTGGTGGGGCAGAAGTTATCCACGGAGACGTTCAAGTCCAACACAGGTAAGGACCCACTGTAGGCTAATATACAATTAGAAATCATTGGTATACCGAGAAGTGTGTGTGTGTGTGTGTGTGTGTGTGTGTGTGTGTGTGTGTGTGTGTGTGTGTGCAAGTGGTGTGTGTGTGTGTGTGTGTGTGTGTGTGTGTGTGTGTGTGTGTGTGTTGTGTGTGTGCATCAAACTTAATATTTATACACTAAATTCATTCATTAATAATGGTGATAACCCATATATATTTTTAAGTTTACACATTTGCATATTTAACTGAACTAAAAAGTCTGTGGCAACATGTATTTGGTATTTTCAGGAAGCACATTAAAATGTAAAATTCAGACAAAAAGTGTGCGTCCAAATGGCACCCTATTCTTTATGGGCCATATGGTCAGAAGTAGTGACCATATTCTATGGTCAAGTAGTGGACCATTTCCTATGGGCCATACGGTCAGAAGTAGTGCACCCTATTACTATGGCCATATGGTCAGAAGTAGTGCACCCTATTCCCTATGGCATATGGTCAGAAGTAGTGCACCCTATTCCTATGGGCCTGGTCAGAAGTAGTGCACTATATAGGGAATGGTTGCCATTTGAGATATAGCCTATAACAGTAAAAATCCATTACTTCTCCCTGCTTGCTTCACCAGCCTGGTGTGGTATACAGTAAGGCGTGCCTCCTAAGAACTCATATTTCCTTGAACAGCCATCTAAGATGCTTAAGTGGTCAAGCTAATGCGTGCGGTCTGCTTCAAACTAACTGGGGCTTAGAGCCTATGAGTGATCCTAGAGAGAGGTGGAGGGAGAGGAGAGAGAGAGAGAGGGAGGAGAGAATAGGAGAGAGAGAGGGGGAGGAGAGAAGAGAGAGAGAGAGGTGGGAGGGATAGAGAGAGAGAGAGAGGTGGGAGGAGTGAGAGAGGAGAGAGGTGAGAGGGAGTAGGAGAGAGAGAGGGAGAGGGAGTAGGAGAGAGAGAGGTGGGAGGAGTAGGAGAGAGAGAGGGTTGGGAGGATAGGAGAGAGGAGGTGGGGGAGGAGTAGGAGAGAAGAGGAGAGGAAGAGGGTGGGGGGAGTTAGGAGAGAGAGAGAGAGAGAGAGAGAGAGAAGGAGGGGGAGGATAGTAGGAGAGAGAGAGGTGGGAGGGAGTAGGAGAGAGAGAGAGGTGGGAGGGAGGGAGTAGGAGAGATAGAGAGAGAGAGAGCAGAGCAGAGCCTACAGCAGCACCTAGATATTCTGCACAGATTCTGCCAGACCTGGGCCCTGACAGTAAATCTCAGTAAGACCAAAATAATGGTGTTCCAAAAAAGGTCCAGTCACCAGGACCACAAATACAAATTCCATCTAGACACCATTGCCCTAGAGCACACAAAAAACTATACATACCTTGGCCTAAACATCAGCACCACAGGTAACTTCCACAAAGCTGTGAACGATCTGAGAGACAAGGCAAGAAGGGCATTCTATGCCATCAAAAGGAACATATAATTCAACATACCAATTAGGATCTGGCCAAAAATACTTGAATCAGTCATAGAGCCCTTTGCCCTTTATGGTTGTGAGGTCTGGGGTCCGCTCACCAACCAAGATTTCACAAAATGGGACAAACACCAAATTGAGACTCTGCATGCAGAATTATGCTAAAATATCCTCCGTGTACAACGTAGAACACCAAATAATGCATGCAGAGCAAAATTAGGCCGATACCCACTAATTATCAAAATCCAGAAAAGAGCCGTTAAATTCTACAACCACCTAAAAGGAAGCAATTCCCAAACCTGCCATAACAAAGCCATCACCTACAGAGAGATGAACCTGGAGAAGAGTCCCCTAAGCAAGCTGGTCCTGGGGCTCTGTTCACAAACACAAACACACCCCACAGAGCCCCAGGACAGCAGCACAATTAGACCCAAGCAAATCATGAGAAAACAAAAAGATAATTACTTGACACATTGGAAAGAATGAACAAAAAACCAGCACAAACTAGAATGCTATTTGGCCCTAAACAGAGGGTACACAGTGGCAGCATACCTGACCAGTGTGACTGACCCAAAGTTAAGGAAAGCTTTGACTATGTACAGACTCAGTGAGCATAGCCTTGCTATTGAGAAAGGCCGCCGTAGGCAGACATGGCTCTCAAGAGAAGACAGGCTATGTGTACACTGCCCACAAAATGAGGTGGAAACTGAGCTGCACTTCCTAACCTCCTGCCCAATGTATGACCATATTAGAGACACATATTTCTCTCAGATTACACAGATCCACAAAGAATTCGAAAAGAAACCCAATTTTTATAAACTCCCATATCTACTGGGTGAAAATCCACAGTGTGCCATCACAGCAGCAAGATTTGTGACCTGTTGCCACAAGAAAAGGGCAACCAGTGAAGAACAAACACCATTGTAAATACAACCAATATTTATGCTTATTTATTTTCCCTTGTGTACTTTAACCATTTGTACATTGTTACAACACTGTATATATACATAATATGACATTTGTAATGTCTTTCTTGTTTTGAAACTTCTGTATGTGTGTTTACTGTAAATTTTTATTGTTTATTTCACTTTTGTATATTATCTACCTGACTTGCTTTGGCAAACACATGTTTCCCATGCCAATAAAGCCCCTTGAATTGAATTGAGAGAGAGAGGTGGGAGGGAGTAGGAGAGAGGTGGGAGGGAGTAGGAGAGAGAGAGAGAGAGAGTGGAGGAGTAGAGAGAGTGGAGGGAGTAGGAGAGAGAAGATGAGGTGGGAGGGAGTAGAGAGAGAGAAGAGAGAGAGAGGATGGGAGGGAGTAGGAGAGAGAGAGAGTGGAGGAGAGAGAGAAGAGTGAGGAGAGAGAGAGAGAGGGAGAGTAGGGAGAGAGAGAGAGGGGAGGGAGAGAGAGGAGAGAGAGAGAGGGTGGGAGGAGTAGAGAGAGAGAGAGAGGGAGGAGGAAGAGAGGAGAGAGAGGGGAGGGAGAGAGAGTGAGATAATGTTTCTCCAGGCAGGACCCAGCAGATCCCTAGAACAGCACCGAGAGGCGAGGAGGAGGCAGTCTCGCAAAGATAGGGATGGAGTGGCCCAGTTACACATAACAAGGAGGGTGAGGCGAGGGCGGAGGAGAGACTACAACTATTTGCACATTGCTAAATAGCTGATAATATAACACTTCAAATGTTCTTTATCTTTTGTGAACATTATGAGTGCAATGTTTACTGTTAAATATCTAATAGTTTTTTGTTGATGTTGTTAAATTAGTTTCTTCTCACTTGTTTATTGTTTATTTCACTTGCTTGGCAATGTAAAATATGTTTCCCACGCCAATAAAGCCCATTTGAATTGAATTGAGAGAAAGGAGTGTTTAGACAAAGTGTCGTAGTGTAGTGTAGGGTATGGGTTGTGATTCTGGTGCGTCTCTCTCTTTTCTTCCCCCGTTCCATTCTTTCTTTCTCTTTCCCTCCCTCCCTCTGTATTTCCCCTCCCTCCCTCCCTTCCCTCTCCCCTCCTTCCCCTTCTGTCTCTCTCTCCCTCCCTCTCTCCCTCTCGCTTCCTTCTGTCCTCTCTCCCTTCCCCTCTCCTTCTGTCTCTTTCTCTCTCCCTCCCCCCTCCTCTCTTCTTCTGTCTTTCTCTCTCTCCCTCCCCTCTTTCCCTCCTCTCTCCTTTGGTCTTCTCTCCTCCCCTTCTACCCTCCTTCTGTCTCTCTCTCCTCCCCCCTCTCCTTCTGTCACCTCCTTTTCCCTCCCCTTCCGTTCCACTCCTCTCTCCTTTGGTCTTTCTCCCTCCCCCCTCTACCCTCCTTCTCTCTCTCTCCCTCCCCTCTCTCCTGTCTCTCTCTCCCTCACCTCTCCTAGGCAATCAGCAATTAGTAGAGGGAGGTGTGCTCTCCACTTCTGCTAGGCAAAAAGCAATTTGGGGGAATGTTTATTTTAGCCTCTAAATCAATATGTCAAGCAAACTGAATGCTCAAACGGATTGATGAATGAATATCTATAGTTATAGCAAGCGGCGGCCGTGATACTAGAGGTTTTGTCGCAAAACTAAGATCGTCGTCGAAACAAAGACTGTTCTGCCAAGTTGTTGTGCAGAAGGAGAGAGAGGAAGACTCCGCCTAGTTATTTTCAGATGTTTGATATTTTTCTAGCTTTGGCAACTATGTGTTTGTTTTATTTATTTTATTATTATTTGTTGTTGAAATTACTGCCTTTTTCGATCTTGTCTCATCGCTGCAACTCCCCAACGGGCTCGGGAGGCGAAGGTGCCAGTCATAAGTCCTCCGAAAAATATGACCAGCCAAGCCGCTCTTCTTACATCCGCCCGCTTAACCCGTAAGCCAGCCGCACCAATGTGTCGGAGGAAACACCGTTCACCTGACAACCGTGGTCAGCCTGCAGGCAGCCGGCCCGCAACAAGGAGTCGCTAGAGCGTGTTGAGCCAAGTAAAGGGTGAGGATTTAATAATAAATAGACATGAATCAAAGCAAAAACAGCGTCTGGACAAGAGAAATAAAACAACTTCAATGCAGACACGGGGATGAACCTGAGGAGGTGGCAGATATAGTGGAGGCAATCAATGATGTGATGGAGTCCAGGTGAGTCTGATGAAGAGCTGGTGACAGGTGTGCGTAATGGTGACAGGTGTGCGTAATGATGAGCAGCCTGGTGGCCTCAAGTGTCAGAGAGGGAGAGCGGGAGCAGACGTTACAGTACTCGCCCTCTAGGGGCGCCACCTGGCGTCCTACCTGGGCGAATCTGATGGACCGGCCGAGGCGCGGGAGCCCGACGAGCCAACCGAGGCATCCCCAGTTGCTTCGGCAGCGGCACCCGGACCCGACGTCACCAACTAAAAAACTAAAAACTCCCTGATGCTTCCAATTGTGGTGTCTGCATTCTGTAACAGAAAGACGCTGGGAGACTTGAAGCAGGTACATGTTGAGGATTTAATAATAAATAGACGTGTCACTGAGGCAATCCACACTTCCAAAGCTGACTATCTTCTCTGTTCTCATCCTCCTTGACCTATCCGCTGCCTTTGACAATGTGAACCATCAGATCCTCCTCTCCACCCTCTCAGAGCTGGGCGTCTCAGGCTCTGCACACTCTTGGATTGCATCCTACCTGGCAGGTCGTTCCTACCAGGTGACATGGAGAGGATCTGTGTCTGCACCACGTACTCTCACTACTGGTGTCCCCCAGGGCTCAGTTCTAGGCCCTCTCCTCTTCTCTCTATTTACCAAGTCACTTGTGTTATATCATATCCTCACATGGTCTCTCCTATCCTTGCTATACAGATGACACTCAAACACTTTTCTCCTTCCCCTCCCTTCTGACATCCAAGTGGCGACAGGCATCTCTGTGTGCCTGGCAGATATCTGAACTTGGATGTCGGCCCACCTCCTCAAGCTCTACCTCGACAAGACGGAGCTGCTCTTCCTTCCGGGCAAGCCCTTCCCGCTCAAAGACGTTTCAGTCACGGTGGACAACTCCACAGTGTCATCCTCCCAGAGTGCAAACAACCTTGGCAACACTCTGTCGTTCCCTACAAACTTCAAAACAGCGACTCGCTCCTGCAGGTTCATGCTCTACAACATCCGTAGAGTACGACCCTATCTCACACAGGAAGCGGCGCAGGTTCCTAATCCAGGCACTTGTCCTCTCCGGTCTGGACTACTGCAACTCACTGTTGGCTGGGCTCCTCGCTTGTGTCATCAAACCCCTGCAACTTATCCAGAACGCTGCAGCCCACCTGGTTTTCAACCTTCCCATGTTCTCTCATGTCACCCCGCTCCTCCACACACTCCCCTGACTTCCAGACGAAGCTCACATCCACTACAAGACCCTGGTGTTTACCTACGGAACACCAAGAGGAAGTGCCCCTCCCTCCCTTCAGGCTATGCTAGGACAGCAGAGACCCTGACCATCTTCTGAAAACATCTGAAACCCTACCTCTTCAAACAGTATCTTAAATAGTCCTCCTCCTGACCTAGACCCCCCCCCCCAAAAATAAATAAATAAATACAAACTGAACCTGCACTTGACCCCCCCCCCTCTTTTCTAGCTCCGATTCTACTGATTGCTACTTTATTGAGGAAAAATGTACTTTCTATATCTGTAATATGTGGTGGTCCCACCGAGTTTAAGATTAATGCGCTAACTGTAAGTCGCTCTGGATACGAACGCCTGCTAAATGACTCAAATGTAAAAAATATATTATTCTCTGACCTACTCTGTCTTAGGGTAAGGGGTTAATCACGCCCCGTGGGCAGTCAGATACAGTATCTTCTCTATATGTCTCTAATTGGTTCTATCGCTACAGCCTTTCCAGGTCCAAGGACACCCAAGGACAATTCTCCTCTCCCGTGGTATCTTCTTCTCTCCTGTATCAGTGTTGTGGTCTCTCTCTGCTGATACCTATTCTGTTTATCTTTCAGGTGACTACTCTGTCATGGTAGTCCATTTTCTACTACAGAGGAAGCTAGGCTACTACCTGATTCAGACGTACATCCCTCTGATTATGGTGGTGGTGCTGTCACAAGTAGCCTTCTGGATCAACAAAGAGTCTGTACCTGCACGCACTGTGGCTAGTATGATAACAACCCTCTGTCACTGTGTCTAGTATGGTAAAAATCTCTGTCCTGTGTCTAGTATGGTAAAACTCTGTGTGTGGTAGTATGGTAAAACTCTGTAATGTGTCTAGTATGTAAACCTCTGTCACTGTGTCTAGTATGATACCTTGTCACTGTGTCTATATGAGTATCACCCTTGTCACTGTGTTAGTATGGTAAACGCTCTGTGCATGTGTCTAGTATGGTAAACCTCTGTCTGTGTTGTTGGTAAAATCTCTGCTCTTTTTGAATTAAGAGAGACAGAGAGAGAGAGAGACAGAGAGAAGAGGAGAGACGAGAGAGACAGAGAGCATTTCAAACAGAGATAACGTTAGATGGTGGCTGGCTGCTACTGCCTGAGCAGTAGATGAGACGATGAAAATGATGTTGGACCTGACAGAGACATGGAATATTTTGGAATTGAATGTTCTATTAATTGAAATTTATTTTAGAGAGACAGAGAAGATCTCTGTCTTAGTCTCTCTCGCTCACTCTCTCTGTGGTTCCTCTTGTCTCTCGCTCTGCTCTCCGTCATCTCTCTCGCTCGTGCTCTCTGTGCTCTTCTCTCTGTGTTTCTCTTCGTCATTCTCTTTGTGTTCTTCTCTGTGTGTCTCTCTCATCTTGTGTCTCTCGTCTCTTGTGTTGTCTCTCTGTTCTCCTTCTTCTGTTCTTCTCTTCCTCCTGTTGTCTGTCGCTATCTCTGTCCTACTCTTCTCGTCTCTGTGTCTCTTCTCTCGCTCACATCCTTGTCTTCTCTCTTGTTTTCGTCCTCATCTTCGCTCTGTGTCTCTCTCTCTCTGCTCATCTCTCTGTCTCTTCTCCTCCGTACATCTCTCTGTTCTCTCTTCTCTGTGTGTCGGTCTTCCTCGTCTCTCCTCGTCTCTATTCTATGCTCTTCTTTTCTGTGTTCTTCTCTTCTTTCGTCACTCTCTCTGTTTTCTGTCGTCACTTCTCTGTCTTCTTCTTCTGTGGTGTCTGTGTCTCTCTGTCTTCCTTCTTGTTGTCCTCTCTCCTCTCTTTGCTCCTTCTTGGTTCTCATCTTCCTCTGTGTCTGTGTCTCTCTGTCCTCTCCCTCTCCTTCGCTCGCTGTGTCTCTCTCCCTCGCTCTCTCTCTGTGTGTGTCTCTCTCTCTCTGTCTGTGTCTGTGTCTCTCTCACTCTCAATAGTGTTCCAAAATGTAATTCAGCCTACACTGTATATCACTTCATATACCCAATGCAGGATGTGACTGGGAGAGACTGTGTGTATACAGAGGCTCTGAGAGGGAACAGGCAAACGAGCCACAGATATAGGGTTGAAGATGTAATCTCTCTCTCTCTCATAATAGTGTTCTAATTCTGTTTCTATGGTCTCCTTCTCCCCCTATCCAAACAACCAACAGGCATCACCACGGTCCTCACCATGACAACCCTCAGCATCAGCGCCCGCCAGTCTCTGCCCAAGGTGGCCTACGCTACAGCCATGGACTGGTTCATCGCTGTGTGTTTTGCCTTCGTGGCATCTGCGCTCATCGAGTTCGCCGCTGTCAACTACTTTGCGACGCTGGAGGCCAACAGACTGAAGAAGAAGAACGCCAGGCAGAAAAAAATGGAGGCCCTAGCTGAAGCAAGTTATGATGAGGAGGATGATGAGAGTGCTTCATCTGTAAGTTATTTACTGGACGGGTGGATGGCTGGACACACTCACATATACACAGACATGGTTAGGGTTGGTAGCTAGGGGTTTTACACTATGCAGCTGTAACTGTAACGAGCAGTATTCACCAAGACTGGCTATCTCCGTTCAACTACATTACACCATCACTAAGACTCTCCCCATTCAACTACAGAACACCATCACTAAGACTCTCCCCATTCAACTACAGAACACCATCACCTAGACTTCCCCGACATTCAAAACTATCAGAAACCAATCACTAAGACTCTCCCATTCAACTAAGAAACATCAACTAAAGACTCTCCTATTCAACTATCAAGACACGCATCACCTTAGACTCTCCCATTCAACTACAGAACATACCCATCACTAGACTCTCCCATTCAACTACAGACACCATCACCTAGGACTCTCCCATTCAACTACAGAACACCATCACTAAGATTCCCATTCAATCTACAGAACCCATCATAAGACTCTCCATTCAAACTACAGATACACCATCACTAAGACTCTCCCCATTCAACTACAGAACACCATCATTAAGACCTCCCTCATTCAACTCAACAATCACCTAGAGAACACCATCACCATAGACTCTCCCATTCAACTACAGAACACCATCATCTAAGACACTCTCCCCTTCAACTAACATTAACACCATCACTAGACTCTCCCCATTCAACTACATACACATCATGTAAACTCTCCCATTCACTATAGAACACCATCACTAAGACTCTCCCCATTCAACTACATTACACCATCACTAAGACTCTCCCCCTATTCAACTATAGAAACACCATCACTAAGACTCTCCCCATTCAACTACCGACACCATCACTAAGACTCTCCCATTCAAACTACAGAACACCATCACTAAGACTCTCCCCATTCAACTACAGAAACCATCACCAAGACTTTCCCCATTCAACTACAGAACACCATCACCTAGACTCTCCCCATTCAACTACAGAACACCATCACTAAGACTCTCCCATTCAACTACAGAAACACCATCACTAAGACTCTCCCCATTCAACTACAGAACAATACATATAAGACTCTCCCCATTCACTACAGAAACATCACTAAGACTCTCTCCCCATTCACTACAGAACACAATCACTAAGACTCCTTCCAATTCAACTACAGAACACCATCACCTAGACTCACCCCATTCAACACTACAAGACTACCAATCACTAAGACTCATCCCCATTAACTACAGAACACCATCACATAGACTACCATTCAACTACAGAACCATCACTAATACTCTCCATTCACTATTACTATTACAAACAAACCATCACTAAGTAACTCTCCCATTCAACTACAGAACACCATCACTAAGACTCTCCCCCTTCAACTACAGAACACCATCACCTAGACTCTCCCCATTCAACTACAGAAACACCATCACTAAGACTCTCCCCATTCAACTACGAACACATCACTAAGACTCTCCCCTCTTCAACTACAGAACACCATCACTAAGACTTCCCATTCAACTACAGAACACCATCACTAAGACTCTCCCATTCAAACTACAGAACACCATCATACTAATTCCTCACCCCATTCAACTACAGAACACCATCACTAGACTCTCCCCATACAACTACGAACACCATCACCTAGACTCACCCATTCAACTACAGAACACCATCACTATAGACTTCTCCCATTCAACTACAACACCATCACTAAGACTCTCCCATAACTACAGAACACAATCACCTAAGACTCTCCCCATTCAACTACAGAACACATCATTAAGACTCTCCACAATTCAACCTACAGAACACCATCACTAGACTCTCCATTCAACTACAGAACACCATCACCTAGACTCTCCCCATTCAACTACAGAACACCATCACTAAGACTCTCCCCATTCAACTACAGACACCATCACGTGACTTCTCCATTCAACTACAGAACACCATCACTAAGACTCTCCCCATTCAACTACAGAACACATCACTAAAACTCTCACCATTCAACACAGAACACCATCACTAGACTCACCCATTCAACTACAGAACACCACTTACTAAGACTCTCCCCATTCAACTACAGAACACCATACACTAAGACTCTCCCATTTCAACTACAGCACACCATCACTAAGACTCTCCCCATTCAACTACAGAACACCATCACCTAGACTCTCCCGTTCAATCTACAGAACATCCACCCTCCTCTACAATCCACCTTTACAAGACCTCCTCTACATCCACCCCTAAACCCACCCACCCCTCCTTCATCCACCCTCTACATCACCCCTAACCCCTAATCTCCTCTACATCCCACCTCTAACCCCTCACTCCACCTCCTACATCACCCTCTAAATCCTCCACCCTCTCTAACCTATCTCCTCTCATACCACCCCTACCCTCCAACCACCCCTTAATCCACCCTTCCTCTAATCACCTCTCCTCTTCTCCCCCTAACCTCCACCCCTACCCTCCAACCCACCCCTAATCCTCCAACCTCCTCTTCATCCACCCTAACCCTCCTCTTCATCCACCCTAACCCTCCACCCTCCTCTACATCCACCCTCACTCTACATCCACCGCTAACCCTCCACCCCTCCTCTACATCCACCCTCCCTCACCCCTAACCCTCCACCCTCCTCTTCATACCACCCCTAAACCCTCCACCCCTCCTCTTCATCCACCCCAAACCCTCCACCTCTCTACATCCACCACACTCCTCTACATCCACCCTCTCTACCTCCACCCCTAACTCCACCCTCTCTTCATCCACCCCAAACCCTCCCTCCTCTACATCCACCCTCCTCTTCATCCACCCCAACCCTCCACCTCCTCACATCCACCCTCCTCTACAAATCCATCCACCCCTAACCTCCACCCCTCCTCTTCATCCACCCTAACCCTCCACCCCTCCTCATCCACCACCCCTCCTCTACATCCACCCTCCTCTAACAATCCATCCCTAACTCCCCACCTCTCCTCTAACTCCACCGCAACCCCACCCCTCCTCTACCTCCAACCGCTAACCCTTCACCCCTCCTCTTCATCCACCGCTAACCCTCCACCCCTCCTCTTCATCCACCCCTAACCCACCACCCCTCCTCTACATCACACCTCCTCTACATCCACCCCTAACCCTCCACCCCTCCTTTTCATCCACCCTCCTCTACATCCACCCTAACCCTCCACCCCTCCTCTACATCCACCCTAACCCTCCACCCCTCCTTTTCATCCACCCCTCCTCTACATCCACCCCTCCTCTTCATCCACCCCTAACCCTCCACCCCTCTAATCCACCACCCCTCCTCTACATCCACCCTAACCCTACCACCCTCCTCTACATCCACCCCTAACCCTCCACCCCTCCTCTTATCTACTCCACCCCACCCCTATCCTCTACATCCACCCCTAACCCTCCACCCTCCTGACCATCCACCTAACCCTCCACCCCTCCTCGACATCCACCCCTAACCCTCCGCCCCTCTATGTCCCACCTTAACCTTCCACCTCTAACACTTCCACATGTCCTCTACATCCACCCCTAAACCTCCACCCCTACCTCCCATCACCCTTTCCCCCCTGCCCATCAGAGAGTGGGGGCCTGAAGAAGAGTATAACTCCATAGCCCAGAGTGAGCCCGGTGCCCATCTTCCTGCTGCAGGGTTCAGCTGTGTCCCCCATTCTCAGCGCCGGCTGGCACCAGCCCCATAGACCAGTACTCCCGCATCATGTTCCCGCTGGCCTTCGCACTCTTCAACCTCTTCTACTGGATCATATACCTGGGCAAGGACACCATGGAACAGGCCAGGATGGTAATAACTCTCTATTAGGACAGCATGGACATGGCCAGTATGGTTAATAAACTCTCTATTGGCAGCTGGAACAGGCCAGTATGGGTTAATAAACGATCTATTAGGACAGCATGGAACAGGCCAGGTATGGGTTAATAAACTCTCTATTAGGACAGCATGGAACAGGCCAGTATGGGTTAATTAAACTCTCTATTAGGACAAGCATGGAACAGGCCAGGTATGGGTTAATAAACTCTCTATTAGGACAGCATGGACAGGCCAGGTATGGGGTTAATAAAGTCTCTATTAGGACAGCATGGAACAGGCCAGGTATGGGTTAATAAAGTCTCTATTAGGACAGCATGGAACAGGCCAGGTATGGGTTAATTAAACTCTCTATTAGGACAGCATGGAACAGGCCAGGTATGGGTTAATAAACTCTCTATTAGGACAGCATGGAACAGGCCAGGTATGGGTTAATAAACTCTATTAGGAAGCAATGGAACAGGCCAGGTATGGGTTAATAAACTCTCTATTAGGACAGCATGGAACAGGCCAGGTATGGGTTAATAAACTCTCTATTAGGACAGCATGGAACAGGCCAGGTATGGGTTAATAAACTCTATTAGGACAGCATGGAACAGACCAGGTATGGGTTAATAAACTCTATTAGGACAGCATGGAACAGGCCAGGTATGGGTTAATAACTATATTAGGACAGCATGGAACAGGCCAGGTATGGGTTAATAAACTCTCTATTAGACAGCATGGAACAGGCCAGGTATGGGTTAATAAACTCTCTATTAGGACACCATGGAACAGGCCAGGTATGGGTAATAAACTCTATTAGGACAGACATGGAACAGGCCAGGTATGGGTTAATAAACTCTCTATTAGGACAGCATGGAACAGGCCAGGTATGGGTTAATAAACTCTATTAGGACAGCATGGAAAGGCCAGGTAGGGGTTATAAACTCTATTAGGACAGCATGGAACAGACCAGGTATGGGTTAATAAACTCTATTCTGTTCTATTAGGACAGCATGGAACAGGCCAGGTATGGTTAATAAACTCTCTATTAGGACAGCATGGAACAGGCCAGTATGGTTTAATAAACTCTATTAGGACACCATGGAACAGGCCAGGTATGGGGTTAATAAACTCTCTATTAGGACAGCATGGAACAGGCCAGGTATGGGTTAATAACTTCTATTAGCGACGCATGGAACAGGCCAGTATGGTTAATAAATTCTCTATATAGGACAGCATGGAACAGGCCAGGTATGGTTAATAAACTATATTAGGACACCATTGGAACAGGCCAGGTATGGTTAATAAACCGCTCTATTAGGACACCATGGAACAGGCTAGTTATGGGTAATAAACTCTCTATTAGGACAGCATGGAACAGGCCAGGTATGGGTTAATAAACTCTATTAGGACAGCATGGAACAGGCCAGGTATGGGTTAATACACTCTCTATTAGGACAGCATGGAACAGGCCAGGTATGGGTTAATAAACTCTATTAGGACAGCATGGAACAGGCCAGGTATGGGCTAATAAACTATATTCTGTTCTATTAGGACAGCATGGAACAGGCCAGTTGTGTTAATCAAAAAATGTAGGCTAAACTTGTAGGACATACTAAGATCATTCAAAAGTAAATTGCATTTTCAGGCCAGATTGTTAATGTCATTTATAAAACTGTGCGGAGGATTCACGTCAAAAGGTGGCTTACGAACGAAACACAGAAAGTGCTTACGCACAAAAATATTCTKATTATAACAGTGTGCACGTCCACGCCGGTTTCCCTTTATAAATCCCAATCAACTCGAAATTTGGCGCACGTGAGCGAGCGTCTTGTCCCACCCTTTTGACGCCCATAGTGGCCTATAAATAGTCAGTGAAATGCCCCTAATTAATATTCATCCATACTGACTGCATGACGACAAATCCCGACAGAAAGGCAAAAATAAAAAGGTAACCTAGTGTGAATTGGAAGTTGTTGTTGGGGAGGTTGAAGCAAGGGGAAAAAATGTGTTTCGTGGACACAGTGTGGGCATTAAATGCCAAAAAGGCGTTAGTGGCAGCATGTTGCGGACGCTGTGAATGCTGCTGGCTCAGAAGAAGAAAAAAGTGGAGGCCAAAGGGCGCATTGACTTACACAGACAACAGGGCGGAGGAAAGGGGACACCGGAGCTCAACCCCTTGATGAGCGACTTGTCGTTATTATAGGGAATCCCTCCTGAGTGGAGTGGTGACCGAGGGGGACACGGACATGCCAGACGCACCGGATGATCCAGGTATGTAATTAATATTCCCTCGTTTGAGAAGAGTAAACCAAATGCATTCAAGTTTAATAAACATTTATTTACCAACAATTTACATTTTATTATTTTTAGTCGCTGAGTGTTCCAGCGGGGTCGGTAGTGCGGCTGAGCAGGAGCTGAGTGTTCCAGCGGGGTCGGTGGTGCGTCTGAGCAGGAGCTGAGTGTTCCAGCGGGGTCGGTGGTGCGGCTGAGCAGGAGCTGAGTGCGCCAAGCCCCGGCGTCTCCACTGCACCATCGTGCGTCACAGCCCTCCAGCGGCCGTATCCTCGCAGACGCATAGAGACACCATCGACGCTATTAACGAGGTTGCCAAGGAGTTGAAGGAAATAAATGTTTTGACATAAGCTGTATATTGAAAGAATTACTCAGTGTTATGTTTCCTACCTTGTTTTTACAAGCGACGCTTCACACGCTGGCGCAAGGCGCCGCGTTTGGATCAAACGCCTGGGGATAGGGGTCGGGGCCAACAACCAACCGCGTCAGGGGGTAAAGCCACATTCCTTAGCTGTAACACATGATGTAGCACAGTACACGCCCTCAACGTCGCAGGCCTTTTCAGGCTTGTATAAAAGGTTTCCGCCTGAGGAATCGAGGCAGCGCCATCTGCCCTTAAGAAGTGCTCCACAACAGCGCACATTGTAGTTCCTCTTCGCTCTGTGGGTTGGCGAAAGGGGTGAGCAGCCACCGCTTGAGGGGGATACCCACTGTTGCCTGCAAGGATAGTGAATGGGTTAGGCACTGCAGTAGAGAAATTGCAATTGATTTAATATTTCTACATTACTCATCCGTACCTAGAAGCCAGCCATCACGCACAGCTCCGGCCTCAAGTCTGCGCCCAAGACTGTTTCGCTATATGAACGAGACATGGGTTGACCCAGGCCACTACACTAGTACCATGTCCGCATCACATGATTTGGACATTAATGGAATGAAAATGCGTTCAGTTAACGCAAATTCATTCGCACTCGGTGCCCTTATAGCAAAATGAGTGCAGTCAATAGCACCGATTACATTTTGGGAAACTGAACATTGCTGCAAATTGCACTTTATTTATTTAGTTCACCCACCGTGAAAGGTAACTTTACGTAGAGGTGCGTCAAGCCAATTATACATCCTAACACGTCTGGCATAACGCGGCTAAAGGTTGGCTGAGAGATCCCTGACCGGTCAGCCGGTTGCCAGAAATCCGAGGGTTGTCAGGACTTGACTTGGGACAGGCACTGCTTGGTTTCTGTGGGTGCGTCTCCGTAAAGCTGGACCCACTACAGCACGGCGATCCAAGAGAATAGCTCTTGGTAATCGGAACCGGATCATAAACCAGTCATCATTGGCCAGTAAATCTTTCTGGTCTCTGAAAATTCTCTTCGCCAAATCTTCCAACAGTGCTAAAGCAGCTATTGTGTGTCATTACGCATTGTAATTGCATGCCTTTTTATACTCACCCATTTGATCGTCAAAGCTACCCAATTGCGTAACACCTTCAGTGACATTATCACATTGACAGTTCTGCGCAACGAACATGTGATAAAACCCCGACTGAGGCGTCGAAAACGGCATCAGTTTAAACGTAATTTGTCCCACTGTTCACATTATTTATTAGAATACATTTCATAATATGCAAGTATTGTAACTAGATCCAATTAAATATGATTCCCGATTAAACTGTACAACATATATATCCGTTTGTATTTATTATCCTAAATCATGTTTTTTTTGTGTGCACTCCAGGGAACTCTTCATATATAATACGTGAGAGGTAATATTTCGATGTATTTTACAGAATGGTATCAATTTCAAAACGTTTCTCGAGTTTCAGCCATCAAGTTGCAGTTAATAATTTATCCTGTTTATGTGCTTAGGTATGGGTCAAAGTGTCCGTGGAGGACCGCACATTCTCCCGTCAAGTAAAAAAAAAAAAATGAAACCCAAAGTTTGCTTAGAAAGTGTCATACGCCTTCTTTTGTGCCTAAGCAACGTTTATAAATAAGGCCCCAGGTGTGTGCAATGAATGATCAGGTAGAACAGAAAACCAGCAGGCTCCAGACCTCGTAGGGTCAGAGATAAATAGCTCTGGTCTATGATACTAAAAGTAATGAAAAGACTCTGGTGTGTCATTGCAATGAAAAAAACAGATCAAGTTTGACGTTTTGGTCATAACTTTTATGTTAGGACCTTGCCACTTGTGTTACTGTAATATTAAACAGTAACACCGGTGAGAAGCTCCTAATATTAAACAGTAACACCGGTGAGAAGCTCCTAATATTAAACCGTAACACCGGTGACAAGAGCCTAACATTGACCAGGGCCGATAGGGTAGTGCACTACTTTTGACCAGGGCCGATAGGGTAGTGCACTACTTTTGACCAGGGCCCATAGGGGGCCACTTGGAACACACAGTATCAGCTGCATATTTGACCATTCTGAATCTGTATCAACAACACAACACAGACCCACTGAATGTAACTGCTCTCAATTATTACCCACTGTTTTTGTCAGACTTTTATCCAGACTGTAAAGACATGAATACTGTCTGACGCTGGAACAGCCTCAGGAGTTGTAGACACAAAAGGGGAAGAGGGTCGCTAGCTGGAGGATGTTAGATGGTTCTGTTGTCATCTAACATCAGAGAGCGAGAGAGAGAGTGAGAGAGAGGAGGGGTTGAGAGAGGAAAGAAATAGGGGAGAGGAGAGGAGGGATGAGGCTTGCTTCTCTCTCCCGTTCTCTCTTGGATTTCAGTGTTGTAGTGGGGCCTGTGACTCTGTAAGAGGCACAGGCAGGCTTCTGAACAGCATTGGTTTGCACTGTTTGCATTCAGCAGTTTGCCAGCATCATAGATTATTCATCCACTTCTTTTTGATTTGTGTGTTTTCTCCGTTGTGTTGGTGTGTGTGTGTGTGTGTGCATTTCGTGCAATGCGCACGTGTGTGTGGGCGTGGTCTTCAGGGATGGCTGGAGAATAGATAGTGGCCAATGGCATCCATGTTTTAAAGCAGCCGCTCTGCCCAGGACACAAGGGACATCTCTTCCAACAACTGATTCAGCAGGTTCTGGGCCGAACAAGTGTGAACAGGAATTAGACTGAGGGTGTTTCTTTGATTTTTTGTTGCTATTCAAGTTTGCGCAGTGTGGATTGTGAAATGTAATGTGCAACTGCGTGAGTATCTTGTTGTAGAGCGGAGGATCAGATGAATGCAACAATGGCTGTTTACAAACACGCTTGCAGGTAGATGACGAATCAGTTGAGGCACAGGGCTCATCTCTCTGCAAGGACAGAGACACACAGTATGAGCAGAAACAACCTATGAGGAATGAGAGGTAGGGCCAAATCTGCACCACAGCCCCACGACACACACACACGACACTAACACACACATCACACACACACACACTACTATACACAACACCGCACACACAATCACACACAATCCCGACAATCATCACTACAGCCACACATCAGAAAGGTTGTAAGTATGTAGATCAATCCTTTTTCCAATGATACTGTATATACTGTATCATTACACGTAATGCTGCTCTCTCGTCTGTCTGCTATAGCTAGCAAAGGTACGAGTGCAGAGACACTGTGCCCGCTCTGGGTCATCTGTAATAAGAGTTTGCAGACATTCACGTTCCAGTAGGCTAAAGCAGGCCGCACATCTTGTGCCGTCTGTCGCTGGTAGTGGCAGAACGTTCTCACAGAAGCAAGCCAATCAACATTTTCTGACAGGACGACACTTGATGGGCATTGATGTTAGACAATCTCCATTCACTCTAAATACAACTCACATTCTCTTGTGTAATGGGATGAGTAACGGACCT
>NW_019942807.1:0-8173 GCF_002910315.2 Salvelinus sp. IW2-2015 | reverse complement strand
ATTGGTTGTCTGAGAAGATGTGCAGAACGTTCCAACAAACAAGCATCAACATTCTACAGGAAACAATGATGGCAGATTTACACTCCACCACTCTTATGTAACGACTTCTCCCTGTGTGTGAACCCATGTGTGTAGTGTGTGTGTGTGTGTGGTGTTGTGGGTGTTGTGTGTGTGGTGTGGTGGGTGTGTGTTATGTTGTGTGTTAGTGTGTGTGTGTGGGTGTGTGTGTGGGTTTGTGTCCTCTGTACAATCTCTCTCTCATGCTCCTTCATCAGCTCTCTCCCTCCCCTCCCTCTCTCTCTCTCTCTTCATTCCCCCCTCGCCATATCCTCTCTAGCTAGTCGTTTCTCTCTCTTGTCTCTGATTATAGATCTGTGTATGTATGTGTTATGGGTGGGTGTGTCTATGTATGTATGTTTGTGTAAATGTCGTAATGATATGAATATGATATGTATGTATGTATGATAGCTATGTATGTACTGTAATGTATGATAAATGTCATGTATGTATGATTGTATGTATGTATATGTGTGTGGTGTGATGGTGTCATGTTGTGTGTTCCCTCTCAGGTCAGACATAGCTTTGTGTGCTCTTTCTGTCTCTCAAATCACAACTCCCTGTGGAGAAGGAGCGATAATAGATTTCAAAGACTGTCTAAGATACCCTAATTACCCTCTGTAAACAACTACTTCTAACTAGACAGTTCTTGGGTCCTGGGACGGCAGGCGGCCCAGTGGGGGCCCTCGGACGAGGCAGGCGGCCTAGTGGTGGGCCCTGGGGACGGCAGGCGGCTCCAGTGGTGGCCCTTGGACGCAGCGCAGGCGCTAGTGGTGGGCCCTGGGACGGCAGGCGGCCCGATGAAAGTGGGCCCTGATGACGCCAGCAGCGGAACACTAGTGGTGGGCAAACCTGATGACGGCAGGCGGGCCTAGTGTGGGTACCCCTGGGGTGGCCAGAAATAGCCTAGTTAAAAAATAAAGGATTAAATAAAAAACTAAAATAAACCTACGGGCAATAAGGTGCCATTTGGGAAGCACCACACGTGGTGGTGTTTGCCCAGCCCCCGAGGTAAACCTGACTGCACATTATTTATTTTCAAATTAAATTAGCTCATGTTCATAATGCCTTGTACTACTACTATAAAATCTAACTGAAAAGCCACATATCTCCGATAATCCTTCCCTCTTCCTCTTTCCTCTCCCTCCTTCCCCATCCTCCTCTCTCCCATCCCCCTCTCTGCTACCCTCTACTCTCTCTGTCTCTCTCTCTCCCCTTTCGTCCTTCCCCCGACCTACTCTCTCTGTTATGCTCTCCCCTATCCTTCTCTCCTCCGCCCCTTTCTGTCTCGCTCTACCCTCTACCCCTCTCTCTCTCTGTCTTTCTCTCTCCCTCCCCCCCTTTCTGTCTCTCTCTCCCTCCACCCCCTTCTCTGCTTCTCTCTCCCTCCTCCCCTTCTGTCCTCTCCCTCCCTTCCACCCCCTCTCTCTCTGTCTTTCTATTCTCCTCCACCCTTCTATGTCTCTCTCTCCCCCCCTTTCTTGTCTCTCTCTCACCTCTAACCCCTCTCTCTCTGTCTTTCTCTCTCCCTCCCCACTTTCTGTCTCTCTCTCCCTCCACCCCCTCTCTGTCTTTCTCTGTCCCTTCCCCTCTCCTCTCTCATCCCCTCTCCTCTCTTGTCCCCTCTCCTCTTCCCTATTCTCTCCTCTCTCGTCCCCTCTCCTCTCTCGTCTCCTCTCCTCTCTCGTCCTCTCTCGTCCCCCTCTCCTCTCCTCTTCCCTATTCTCTCCTCTCTCGTCCCCTCTCCTCTCTCGTCCCCTCTCCTCTCTCGTCCCCTCTCCTCTCTCGTCCCCTCTCCTCTTCCCTATTCTCTCCTCTCTCGTCCCCTCTCCTCTCTCGTCTCCTCTCCTCTCTCGTCTCCTCTCCTCTTCACCCCTCCTCCTCTCTTCTCCTTTCTCTTATGTTATGTTTTATTACATGGCCTGTGAAATAGAACTCTACACAACTTGACAATATGAATTGTGTGACTCACTGACTGAATTTCTCTTTCTACATTCCCTGTCCTCCCCAGTCATGGCTCTAGTTCTGGTTGTATTAAAGTGGCAGTGATTTTCCTATTTGTTTTAATAATATTTCCACACTATGAGGTCGAAATAACACTCAGAAATTGTTAAAATGATGCCTGGAATTTAAGCCTGTTTGGGTAAGATAGATGTGGTAAAGTGGTCAATCTAACTTGACCAAAACAGTGGAATCGCCATGAAAACGTGTGGGGGAAACGTCCGTGGGGGAAACGTCCGTGGGGGAAACGGCCGTGGGGGAAAGATTCCGAATGTCCTCATTGTCCCCCAGCAAAATTAGTATAATGTTTTATATGTGTATGTCACACTATGTTGAGRTAAAAATCAGAGTATAATGCTTTTATGGATGTCAAACCCCAACACATGTTCATGTCATCATCACCAATCAACTGCATTACAGTTAAAATGACTTTGCTTACCACCACAGATTTCTGTATGCTAGCTATGCTACCAGCTTATACAAACAGAAGTTAGCATTTAGCAATCACTTCTTCTAAACCTGAAAAGGGACACCTTCTAAATGTTAGGCAACGAAAACAGCCAAATGTATCCAAATTGGACATAACTAACCACATTGTGGGCCTGTTATAATGTATAAATCAACACGAATATCCACTTTGATAGGTCAGATTTGTTGAATGTGAGCCAATGCGTTCCATTGACTCCTTTACCACATCTACGGAATTTTTGATCCACAGCATGACATCACAATCTGATCTGATTATTCTGACCAATGACCAGTCATCTTTTATTTGCATATGCATCTTCCTACTTTGAAGGGGTAAGCGGGCTAGGCTCTCTAGAGTCTAGACAATCCTATCTGCCAATCAGGATTGTGTATGTAAATACATTTAACACGACCGCACGATCAGACTGAGCGTTTCAATAGAAAAAGGAGGCTCAGCGAAATAAATGATTTCAAAATATATGTGGAGTTCTTTTCATGAAATAAATGCACACAGTGATTTTACTAGACGTACAGTGGTGATTTTGAAAATCAAATGAAAAAGACTGCATGCGGGGTTTCAGGCCTCTGAAAACACTGATGATTCATAGTACACAGACAGGCCTCTGAAAACACTGATGATTCATAGTACACAGACAGGCCTCTGAAAACACTGGAGTGATTCATAGTTACAACAGAGGACCAGGCCTCTGAAAACACTGATGATTACAGTAAGAAGGCCTCTGAAAACACTATGTTATAGTACACAGAAGGCCTCTGAAAACACTGATGATAGTACACAAAGGCCTCTGAAACACTGAGATAGTACACAGATAGGCCTCTTGAAACACTGATAGTACACAGATAGGCCTCTGAAAACACTGATGATAGTACACAGATAGGCCTCTGAAAACATGAATAGTACACGAAGAGCCTCTGAACACTGACAATAGTACACAATAGGCCTCTGAAAACACTGATGATTCATAGTACACAGATAGGCCTCTGAAACACTGCCTAGGGCACGAGAACCTTGGATTACCTTGGTTTTCTATTGAATTGCTTTTTAATTTCTATTTGATTAATATTTCTACACAGCTGCTGTGTTTGTGTAGCCTCTTTAAAACACTCAGGGACCATATTTAGAATTGGAGGATTTATTATAAGGGCTATGAGCCTATTGGTCATGCTGTTGAATTGAGTGAATGAAATTGAGCTGCTCTAACTAGGTTTGTGCAATACATATGGTTATATGTGCAAGTAAAAGAAATTTTAATGTTGTGAAGGGGTTTCAATGGCGCTTGCCCCCCCCCCCACTTCATTCTAAAACATGATGTGCAAGACAAAATGTTGGCTATTGTTATTATTGTACTTGCTTTTATATTAATATACGTTTTTATTAATGTTATCATATAGTCTGACTTGATGTGATGTGTGTCTGTAGATTTAATGATTTAATGTCTTGCTACCAACGTCTTATGAGAAGTTATAATGATTGTCACAACATTTGACACAATAAACTTTGTTGACTTTAAATTTGTGAGAGTCTGACAATGTATAATACTGTAATTCACTATATCCTATTGATTTTAATATAAAATATACTATATCCTATTGATTGTATTAATTGGTTTGCACTGTTCATTGCAAAGTTCTCTAAACTATCAACATAAGCCAATATAAGGATTAAGCTGGAATGATACTAATTGTATTTCGGCTGTTAGGTTCTAGTGGTCGGGTCGGCATAAGATGTTTTCTTCATTACGCTCATCCATCCACTTGTCCCTTTAATTTGTTTCTCAGCAATGGAAACGGCTCATCCACCATCATCACTAGCCAGTGTTTGATCTTCTGGTAGGATGTACGCATGCGCCCCTCATTGGGTTCTCGGAGCTTTCTGGAGTAAGTTGAATGTGCGTTCTCCTCACTCGCATCACAACCGTTACGATGGGGAAGCTCAGGAAAAACCACTTTGGAATTTTAACGTTTTCGTTCTTTTTTACTTTTATCTGCTGTGCGCAAAGGTAAATTAGAATTTGTGTTTTTACGCGCATTATTCAATTCCATTGCATGGCATGTATCCTAGGCTATTTAACGCGCCTATCTTGTCTTTAAGTAGGTATTTGCATGCCGACCCCTTCTGTTCTGTCTTTCCCCTCAGCGCCAAAGATCTGAGGGATCCCAGTAATATGCCGCTGGTTAAAGACACGGTCGACAGACTGATGAAAGGCTACGACATTCGGTTGAGGCCAGATTTTGGAGGTAAGAAGAAAGACAAAAGGAAAGCAAATCGAGATGATGAATGTCATGTTTGATGCCATTTATGACGCGCAGTGCTATACATGTTTAATGAATTGCTGCAAAAAAAAACTCTGGTACAATTTTTTCCCCCCTCATGATCAATCTTCCATCCATAGACTAGGCTACGTTTCCCCGTCACCAAAAACCTTTTCCAATGTACCACCTTCTATTGATGAAATAAGACATGCTGGCCTATTCTGTGTGGAGAAGAAGGGTCTCTTAACTTGATGGTCGATTCTATTCGCAGCTGGTAGCCTATTGAACTTCTGGTTGCCTACCATTCTGTCTGAAACGGAAATCATCAAGGGAGTTCCAAATGATGATGCTGATGATTATAGCCATTTTAATTGACGATGATAATCATTAAGACGGCATTAAAACATGTATCATGTACATTGATGAGAGAACGTGGCGATCTATCATTGACAGCAACCTACTGGTAGAAGAACGGTACCACGTTCTAGAATAACGGTCACCAAATTCTTATTTCTAATAGGTAAAGAAATGATCCCCTTCTCTTTGATTAATAACCTGTTTTTCTTCGCTTCACAGGTGCGCCGGTGGCAGTGGGGATGAATATAGACATAGCCAGCATAGACATGGTGTCTGAAGTCAATATGGTACGTGCATCATTATCATCCTCCTATGTTTCTCAGCATGMCTGGCTGAGTAGATTCGTATAGAGAAACCTATAACGCATTGTCATCCATGTTTGAAAAGGGCACTTAACGCATGTCACGTTCTGCATTGTGGTAAATGATGGCAACGACGTGCCGGAGTCTGACGATAGTTTGATTCTAGAATGGAATCGATTCTCGTGTTGAATAGTGTTCTATCGTCCAGTAGGCTCAAGCTCCGTCTCAGGCTCTGCATTTACCATTTTTTCGGCCATGGATGGTGGATGTGTGTTGGTTCCCATTTGAATTCAAAACACACGCTCACTGGCGCACTTGTACTGACATCCTTGCGCAGAAGGACGGTCGAGGCTGTGGTGTCTTGTCTCTCAGTTAATGGACTGCTATCATTTTATTTGACATGCGGCGCGGCGCGTTATAACGTCAAGTCAAGAAGACGAAGGGGGAAAAACAGAGATATTTCCCAATTTCCCTTTTCTCTCCTTAATACAAATTTATTTTCAACGTGATTGCGCCGCGCGCTGCTTTGGGAGAGTTATCTTGCTCGAGCCTCACTTCACTTTGAAGCGCGAGGGGGAGCGCATCATCAGCTACGTGAATTACCCCCCCCCCCTCGTCAAACCATGAGTGATGACGTAGACATGTGGTTAATAATGCATGCCTGGACATAGGATGGTAATCACCTGGGTATCTCATCGAGCTCCACTACACAATGTTAAGGCTGCGTCCCAAATTACACTCTTTTCCAAAATATAGTGCACTACTTTTTTTAAATTCCATATACAGTGAACTACTATTGACCAGAGCCCTATGGTTCCCTGGTCAAAAGTAGTGTATTATATAGGGTTCCCAGTTGGGGGGGGACACAGCCTCTGTCTCCGTGCTGGAGAAAACCAGTAGGTGCACAGACATGGTACGAAGAGGATCTCTCTCTGTATAAGACATAGGCATCTTATGTAACACTGTATCAATGGTTTGCTCTGGAGCAGGCTCGGAGGGGACGCTTCTGTTCTCCTTACGGAGGGGACACTTCTGTTCTCCTTACGGAGGGGACGCTTCTGTTGTCCTTACGGAGGGGACACTTCTGTTCTCCTTACGGAGGGGACGCTTCTGTTCTCCTTACGGAGGGGACACTTCTGTTCTCCTTAACGAGGGGACCTTCTGTTCTCCTCTTACGGAGGGACGCTTCTGTGTCTCCTTACGGAGGGGACGCTTCTGTTGTTCTCCTTTACGGAGGCGGACGGACTTCTGTTCTCCTTACGGAGGGGACGCTTCTGTTTCCTTACGGAGGTGGACGCTTCTGTTCTCCTTACGGAGGGGACAGCTTCTGTTCTCCTTACGGAGGGGACACTTCTGTTGTCCTTACGGAGGGGACGCTTCTGTTCTCCTTACGGAGGGACGCTTCTGTTCTCCTTACGGAGGGGACGCTTCTGTTCTCCTTACGGACGGGGACGCTTGTGTCCTTTACGGAGGGACGCTTCTTGTTCTCCTTACGGAGGGACACTTCTGTTCTCCCTTCACGGAGGGGACCTTTTCTGTTTTCCTTACGGAGGGACACTCTGTTCTCCTTACGGAGGACACTTCTGTTCTCCTTACGGAGGGGGACCTTCTGTTCTCCTTACGGTAGGGCGACAGCTTCTGTTGTCTTACGTGAGGGACACTTCTGTTCTCCTTACGGAGGGGACACTTCTGGGTTCTCCTTACGGAGGGGACACTTCTTGTTCTCCTTACGGAGGGGACCACTTCTGTTCTCCTTACGAGGGACACTTCTGTTCTCCTTACGGAGGGGACACTTCTTTGTTTCTCCTTACGGAGAGGACACTTCTGTTCTCCTTACGGAGGGGACCTTCTTGTTCTCCTTAACTGAGGACGCTTCTGCTTGTCCTTACGCAGGTGACCTTTCATGTCCCTTACAGGAGGGACACTTCTGTTCTCCTTACGGAGGGGACACTGTCTGTTCTCCTATACGGAGGGTGACACTTCTGTTCTCCTTACGGAGGGGACACTTTCTGTTGTCCTTGAGAGGGACGCTTCTTGTTAGTCCTTACGGAGGGGCACTTGTCTTGGTACTCCTTACGGCAGTGGGAGCCCTTCTGTGTCTCTTGACGGAGGGGACACTTTCTGTTCTCCTTACGGAGGGGAACTTCTTGTCTTCCTTACGGACGCTCTGTCCCGGGGGACACTTCTGTTCCTCTTCTACGGAGGGCGGACAGCTTCATGTTCTCCTTACGTGGGGAACTTCCTGTTCTCTTACGGAGACCTTTTCCTTACGGAGGGAACACTTCTGTGTCTCCTACGAGGGTGCGACGGGCCTAGGAGGGAACGTTCTTTCTCCTTACTCGGGGGACACTTCTGTTCTCCTTACCGGAGGGTCGACACTTCTGTTCTCCTTTACTGGATGAGCGACACCTCTGTCATCTCCTTTACTCTCTCTATCTCTCGTATCTCTCTCTCTCTCTCGTCGCTATCTGTAGTCTGTCGTGTACGTCGTGTGCTGTCGCCGTGAACAGTTGACGTCGTCTGTCGTTTCTCGCTAGTGTGACACCTGTCTCCGCTATCTATACTACCTGTCCTACCGGAGCGTACCATCTGTCCGACGGAGCGGTACTATCCTCTGTCTGCTGCTCTCGACCATAGCTCGTCTGTCCCCTCTACATCCTCTCTCATCTCGCTTCTCCTCACGGTCTATCATATCCATATACTATCTATCTACT
>NW_019942806.1:324442-331877 GCF_002910315.2 Salvelinus sp. IW2-2015 | reverse complement strand
ATGGGCGAGTGGGTGAGTGATGGCTAGTGGTTGAGTGATGACACGGTGAGTGATGGCGAGGTGGGTGAGTTGAGGCTAGTGGTGAGTGATGACAGCGGTGGAGTGATGGCGAGTGTGTGAGTTGATGGCGAGTGGGTGAGTGATTGGCGAGTGGGTGAGTAGATGGCGAGTGGGTGAGTGATGGCGAGTGGGTGAGTCGATGCGAGTGAGTGAGTGATGCAGGTGGGAATAACAAGTTAGTGGCTGATGCCGTGTTCATAACAACTGGGAAATTTGCTCCAACTCGGAACTCTGACCTCTTTCTAGAGCTCAGACTTTCCAACCTGAAGATCACTGACGTCATGATTTGACCTTGTTTTTTTTTCGAGTCCCCAGTTCTTGAACTCGGCATGACAGTGCATCAATCTGCTGCTGAACGACAGCGCTGCAAAATTTAGTGCCACGGAGTGATCTTCAAGAAAACTGCAGAAAAAAGGCCGTGCATTTCCTCCACTCGTGCTGCTGTCATGAGCAGAGATACCGCTGTTAAACAGAGAGTGCACTGAACAGAGAGAGCACTGAATAGAGAGAGCACTGAACAGAGAGTGCACTGAACAGAGAGCGCAACTGAACAGAGAGAGCACTGAACAGAGAGTGCACTGAACAGAAGCGCACTGAACAGAGAGAGCACTGAACAGAGAGAGCACTGAACAGAGAGCACACTGAACAGAGAGAGCACTGAACAGAGAGCGCACTGAACAGAGAGAGCAACTGAACAGAGAGCGCACTGAATTAGAGAGCGCTACTGAAACAGAGAGCGCACTGAACAGAGAGCGCACTGAACAGAGAGCGCACTTGAACAGAGAGACGCACTGAACAGAGGAGCACTGAACAGAGAGCGCACTGAATAGAGAGCGCACTGACAGAGACGCACTGAACAGAGGACGCACTGAACAGAGAGCGCACTGAATAGAGAGAAGCACTGAACAGAGAGCGCACTGAATAGAAGAGCGCACTGAACAGACAGAGGCGCACTGACAGAGAGCGCACTGAACAGAGAGCGCACTGAATAGAGAGGAGCACTGAAAGAGAGCGCACTGAAACAGAGAGCGCACTGAACAGAGAGAGCACGAACAGATGAGAGCACTGAACAGAGAGCCCAGCACTAACAGAGAGAGACTGAACAGAGAGAGACTGAACAGAGAGAGCACTGAACAGAGAGAGCACTGAACAGGAGAGCAACTGAACAGAGAGAGCACTGAACAGAGAGAGCACTGAACAGAGAGCGCACTGAATAGAGAGCGTACTGAACAGAGAGCGCACTGAACAGAGAGAGCACTGAACAGAGAGCGCACTGAATAGAGAGCGTACTGAACAGAGAGCGCACTGAACAGAGAGCGCACTGAACAGAGAGCGCACTGAACAGAGAGCGCACTGAACAGAGAGACACTGAACAGAGAGCGCACTGAATAGAGAGCGCACTGAACAGAGAAGAGCACTGAACACAGAGCGCACTGAATAAGAGAGCGTACTGAAAGCAGAGCGCACTGAACAGAGAGCGCACTGAACTAGACGAGCGCACTGAACAGAAGCGCACTGAACAGAGAGAGCACTGAACAGAGAGCGCCACTGAATAGAGAGCGCACTGAAACAGAGAGCCACTGAACAGAGAGCGCACTGAACAGAGAGGCACTGAACCAGAGAGAGCACTGAACAGAGAGCGCACTGAATAGAGAGCGCACTGGAACAGAGAGCGCACTGAAACAGAGAGCGCAACTGAACAGAGAGCGCACTGAATAGAGAGCGCACTGAACAGAGAGCGCACTGAATAGAGAGCGCACTGAACCGAGAGAGCACTGAACAGAGAGTGCACTGAACAGAGAGCGCACTGAATAGAGAGCGCACTGAACAGAGAGCGCACTGAATAGAAGAGCACTGAACAGAGAGCACACTGAACAGAGAGAGCACTGAACAGAGAGAGCACTGAACAGAGAGAAGCACTGAACAGAAGAGAGCACTGAACAGAGAGAGCACTGAACAGAGAGCGCACTGAACAGAGAGAGCACTGAACAGAGAGCTCACTGAATAGAGAGCGTACTGAACAGAGAGCGCACTGAACAGAGAGAGCACTGAACAGAGAGCGCACTGAATAGAGAGCGTACTGAACAGAGAGCGCACTGAACAGAGAGAGCACTGAAAGGAGAAAGCACTGAACAGAGAGCGCACTGAACAGAGAGAGCACTGAACAGAGAGCGCACTGAATAGAGAGCGCACTGAACAGAGAGAGCACTGAACAGAGAGCGCACTGAATAGAGAGCGTACTGAACAGAGGCGCCACTGAACAGAGAGCCCACTGACAGAGAGGCGCACTGAACAGAGAGCGCACTGAAACAGAGAGAGCACTGAACAGAGAGCGCACTGAATAGAGAGCGCACTGAACAGAGAGCGCACGTGACAGAGAGCGCACTGAATAGAGAGTGCACTGAACAGAGAGCGCACTGAATAGAGAGCGCACTGAACGAGAGAGCACTGAACAGAAGAGCGCACTGAACAGAGAGCGCACTGAATAGAGAACGCACTGAACAGAAAGAGCGCACTGAATAGAGAGTGCACTGAACAAGAGCGCACTGAACAGAGAGCGCACTGAACAGAGAGCGCACTGAACAGAGAGCGGCAGATGCACTTGGCCAAATCAATTCCTATAATTCATTAATTAATTATACATTTACTCTGACACGTCGCGACCACAATTAACATGTCCGAGACCCAACCAATACTTTAAGAAAGGCTGTCCTGTAGCACAAGAAGGCGGAGTGGGTTCACCAACTAGGCTGACTTCGGCATCTTGCAGCTGTTGAGCTTATCGGTCCTAAGCAAAGGCATTCAAAACATGCATGACTGGCCATTTCCCATACATGGGGCTTTAAGTTCCTTTGCAGTGTAGAGAGTTAGATGGGACAGGACAGACACGTATTTCACGCCATCACACATGGAGACATAAACTCAAAACACTCCGTTAATAGCATTTAGGAGATAAATTGTGGGTCTCTCTCTCTCAGTCACACACACACACACACACACACACACAACCACACACACCACACACACACACACACACACACACACACACACACACACACACACACACACACACACACACACACACACACACACACAAACACACACACAGACGCTCTGCTAGCTGTGGTCTAGTCCACCCATGGCCCTGTCCCAAACCACTTTAGAAGTGTGTCCTTGTTATCTTTGAAGTGTGGACTTATCGCCAAGTGGGATTTCCTTATCTTCTGGATTTGTGTTATCTTCCTTTACACTGTGAACCGAAACAGGCCAGTGGAGAGAATCACAGAACCAGATGGGGGACAGGAGAGGAGAAGGTGGCATAAATAGCCTATTGCCCAGTCTTCCATGCCTTTTTTCCCTATTCTTCAGTTCTACCTATTTTCAGTTCTACCTAAGCCTACAATGTTTTTACGGTAAATTACTACAAGCAGTTAGTTACTGTTACTGTAAAAAAAGTACAGTATGTAACTTAAATTCCCAAGATACTTTGGTTTAACAGTACATTACTGTAAACATTACAGTAGTATAATCTTTATATTATAGAAATAATGTCAGTAGAAGTGTCATGTCTGCAGTTTTGCTCAGTTAGGCTCGTAATAAAGTAATAGCTGCATTTCTTATTCCTCTCTTGTGAGATGTTCACTTGTAAAAGTGCTTGGCATCACTCAGTCTCATCCAGAGGCTTTCTCTCTCCTTTCCGCTCTCTTCTGTTTGTTGTGGTTGCTTTGATCTTGTTGCCAGCCTGTAGCCTTCTCTTCTGCCTGCCTGGTGAATCTATCTCTCTCTGCTGCCTGCAGAAGAAGTGGAGAGAGGCAAGGGATGTACTGCATGGAGAGACAGAGAGAGAGAGACAGAGAGGGGGGAGAGAGAGAGAGAGAGACAGAGAGGGGGGGAGAGAGAGAGACAGAGAGGGGAAGAAGAAGAGAAGAGAGAGCAGAGAGATAGAGACAGAGAAGGGAGAGAGTGAGAGACAAGCAGAGGGGGGGAGAGAGAGAGAGAACAGAGAGGGGGAGAGAGAGAGAGACAGAGTGAGGGGAGAGAGACAGAGAGGAGGGAAAAAGGGATGAGAAGAGAGAGAGAGCAGAAGAGGGGAGGGGAGAGAGAGACAGAGAGAAGACAGAGAAGGGGGGAGAGAGAGAGACAGAGAGGAGACAGAAGGTGGAGAGACACAGAGAAGACACAGAGAGATGGAGACAGAGGGGAGAGAGACGAGAGAGAGAGAGAGAGAGAGAGAGAGAGAGAGAGACAGAGAGAGAGAGAGAAAATGTAAAACAATTAGAGAGTGTCATTTCCCCAAATTTGAAACACTTATTCAAGGTTTCAAAGACCTCTCTGATGAGAGTAGGCTACCCGTCCTGTTGGGGGAGGATGCAGAGAGATGTGGGTTGGCAGTGCACTACATTGCTGCCTAACATAAGATGAGGGACAGTGTCTGACAGACCAACCAACCTGCACATGTCCTCTATGCTTATTGTTATTGTTCAATGTATGGTAATTTAGACCCTTGATTATTGTTGTTACTGTTGTCCCTGTTGACTATATTGATTCTTATTATTTAATATTGTAAATATCCAAAGTAAGCTTTGGCAATATGTACATTGTTACGTCATGCCAATAAAGCAAATTGAATTGAATTGAATTGAATTGAGAGAGAGAGACAGAGACAGAGAGAGAGAGACAGAGAGTGTGTGAGAGAGAGAGAGAGAGAGTCAGAGAGACAGACAGAGAGTGAGAGACAGAGAGAGAGAGTGAGTCAGAGAGACAGACAGACAGAGAGTGAGAGTCAGAGAGAGAGAGAGTGAGAGACAGAGAGTAGACAGGGAGAAAAAGAGGAAGCTATAAGAGATTTGTTAGAAAAACTGGAAAAGGAGAATGTGGAGAGAGAGGACAGTAAAACGAAGCCAGGGGTTGTGTGTGTGAATCCCCAAAGGCGAACCTGCTATTTGGTCTGTCTGTCTGTATAGATTCTATACGTCCCAGCTGTTGGGTGGCAGTGGAGGGCAGAGGCGTCACACACTGGGGCCATTGTTCCTCCTCTGCCTGCCCTGCTGGGCTGGGCTCAGGGCTCCATAATGCTGCCTCTGTCCTGATCCTGTCTCACTGACTGACTGGTGCCCCTTGTGTATCACCACCCTTCATCCCTGTCCTCTGTCTTTCTCCCACCCCCCACCTCCCCCAGAACCTCTTCTCTCTTCCTACTGCCCCTCTTTTTCTCCCTCTCTCTCAGGGGGAGAGGGCATTGACAGGGTCAGTCAGTGATTTGACAGGATGCATATGAAGTACAGTACGTCTGTGCCTCTATGTCTCCCCCCTGGACTAGTCCCATTGGAGCAGAAGTGCCCCCCATTCACTACAGTCAGAGAGAGTCTGGATGGCAACCTAACCCTGCCCTCTCTCACCCCATCATTCACCTTTCCAACCCTTTTTAACCCAGATTGTTCTCTCACTTCTCTTTCCCTCCCTCCCTCCTTCTGTCTTCCTCTCTCTACAGTAGACAGCAGGTGCTCACAGTATGATATCTTTCTGCCTCTCTCCTCTCCACCCTGTCTCCCTCTCTCTCTCTGCCTCAATAAGGTTAAGGATAACCAAAGACGCTCTCTGTCTCTCTCTCTCTGTCTCTCTCTCTGTCTCCCTCTCTGTTTCTCTCTCTGTCTCCCTCTCTGTCGCTCTCTCTCTGTCTCTCTCTCTGTCTCCCTCTCTTCTCCCTTCTTCTTTCTCTCTCTCTCTCTCTCTCTCTGTCTCTCTCTCTCTCTCTCTGTCTCTCTCTCTGTCTCCCTCCTCATCTCCACCCTCCTTCCCTCTTTCCGTGGTGTGTAAACTGTAAACTGCAGGTGTTCCGTGTATGATATCTCTCGTAATGGCTGACATGATGGTGCAGTTAAGTCTCAGAATCATAAGAGGTCATTGAGTAAGAGGTCATGTGTTGTTTTGAAGCCCCACCACCTACAGTAACCGTATGTCCTTCAACTGCCTACAGGGGGAACAGAAGCCTTCAGAGTATTAGCTGTTGTGTGGTAATAGGGTAACTAGCCTAACAGGTTACTGATACACAATAACCACTAGTAACCTAGTTTGTTGGTGGAAGTGCCTCTCCTAGCTAGGCTAACCCTGTGCTGTGGCTGTGAACGTAAAGAGTTCAGGGGGACCCTGAGAACTACAATCAGTCAGTCAGTAATCAGTAATACATGATCAGGCTTGGAACCAGAGCTGCCTGCCTGTTGCATGGTTGGCCTGCTCCTTTCTCTCGGTCTCTCTCTCCAGGCAAGGACCCAAGCACTGTGACACAATGGGGTCAGGTAAGGTAGGGAGACTGTGTGTGTGTATATGTGTGTGTGCGTGCAGGCAGGAGGCCCCTCCTGCGGTGTCGTGTGTTTGTTTGGATGGTAAACGTAGTCTGATACTTTACACAGCACAATGCAGCAGCTTGAGTCCCCCTCAGCGTCCACTGGATACTGTGTGTCTTTGTGCAGATTCCTTTGTGGTCATATTATCTAACCAGGTGAATTTGTTAAAGTGGGACCATAGTTACACACATTAGATTTTAGCTGGTTTTGAGGCATCTGCTCTGTTCCTCTCTTAGACTATAGATGAATCAAACAGGACCAAACCAGCACCACACTTACATCAAAGTGATTCATAGGCAACAATACATTACAGTGGCATGCAGGCTTGTATTTGTTTCAGTACATGTTTCTTTCTGTGTAATATATTTGAATATGCAAAGTTACCTAAAGCACAGAGACTCGGCAGCTGACAAACACCTTCTCTGTCTCTCTGTCTGTCTATGCAAGATGGAATCACTGGCTGCACGACAAGCCTCATCTCTCTCTCTCAAAATTACATTTCAATTCAAGGGCTTTATTGGCATGGGAAACATATGTTAACATTGCCAAAGCAAGTGAACTAGATAAACAAAAGTGAAAGAAACAATAAAAATGAACAATAAATATTACACTCACAGAAGTTCCACAAGAATAAAGACATTACAAATGTCATATTATGTACAAATAGTTAAAGTACAAAAGGGAAAATAAATAAACATAAATATAGGTTGTATTTACAATGGTGTTTGTTCTTCACTGGTTGCCCTTTTCTTGTGGCAACAGGTCACAAATCTTGCTGCTGTGATGGCACACTGGTATTTCACCTAATCGAATTCTTCTGTGTAATCTGAGGGAAGTACTATAAGGGCACAAGGCGAGACCCAAATGCAGACACAGGAGGCAGATGGTTGAGCTCTGATATTTATTATAACAAAGGGGTAGGCCAAAGGCAAGTCGAGGACAGGCGAGAGTTCATAAACCAGGTCAGAGTCCAAACAGTACCAGGGGATAGGCAGTTTCCAGGTCAGGACAGGCGAGAGTTCATAAACCAG